>NC_068421.1:38946026-39071026 GCF_023373465.1 Oncorhynchus keta
CCACTAGGGCTTAAAGGACTGTGCACTCTACAGTCATTTGGTAACTTACTGTAGTTTACTCCCACCACTAGGACTTAAAGGACTGTGCACTCTATAGTCATTTGGTAACTTACTGTAGTCTACTCCCACCACTAGGACTTAAAGGACTGTGCACTCTACAGTCATTTGGTAACTTACTGTAGTCTACTCCCACCACTAGGACTTAACCTGTTATAACCGCCCCATCCCGGATCCGGGATTGTGACTACAGCCTCAAGCTCATTACCATAACGCAACATTAGCGATTTCTGAAAATTGCAAAATAAATGAAATAAATATGCCTGTCCTCAAGCTTATCCTTTTCTTAACAATCCTGTCGTCTCAGATTTTCAAAATATGCTTTAGAACCAGAGAAAATCAATAATTTGTGTAAGAGTGGTGTAAGAGTGGTGATAGCTAGCGTAGCATTTAGCGTACTGCACCCTAGAGTTCTAACAGGTTAAGTCCTAGTGGTGGGAGTAAACTACAGTAAGTTATGAAATGACTATAGAGTGCACAGTCCTTTAAGTCCTAGTGGTGGGAGTAGACTACAGTCAGTTACCAAATGACTGTAGAGTGCACAGTCCTTAAAGGACTGTGCACTCTACAGTCATTTGGTAACTAAGTCCTAGTGGTGGGAGTAAACTACAGTCAGTTATGAAATGACTATAGAGTGCACAGTCCTTTAAAGGACTGTGCACTCTACAGTCATTTCATAACTTACTGTAGCCCTCTTAAAGATGTCTGATGCAGTTTGTATTATGAAAAGTCCCTCTATGGTTTTAATAAGGGTTTTCATTATTACAAATGAAATAAACCTTCAAGATGATTGATCTCATAGTAAAGAGAAGCTTTACATTAATAAAGGCATACTGTAACTCATGTTGATTAATCGTAGAGATTCTGAACAGCAAGTGGAAATAAGTCAATGTCCAAGCCAAAGTGCCAACTGTTCAAAGCCTGTTCACTCTTAAGGGGGCACATTGTATTATATAGAAGAGACAGACTGACAGTCCTTTAATAAACCACCGTTTCTCTGTTCAGCTGTCAGTGAAATGGTACCTCTCTTCCGGCCATCCCACTAATCACATCCTACTGAAACAGGAAAGACACACAGGTCATCTTATGGTGAGGCAGGTGGTTTTAATAAGGGCATTATTACAAATGAAATAAACTTCATGATTGACGCTTTACATTAACGCATACGCACGCACGCACGCAGTGCAAATAAGTCACGCACGCAAGCCAAAGTGCCGCACGTTCAAAGCCGCACGCACGGGGCACATTGTATTATATAGAAGAGACAGACTGACAGTCCTTTAATAAACGCACGCACTGTTCAGCGTCAGTGAAATGCTACGCACTTCCGCACCATCCCACGCAATCACATCCTACTGAAACAGGAAAGACACACAGGTCATCGCATGCACGAGGCACGCACGCACGCACGCACGCACGCACGCACGCACACGCACGCACGCACGCACGCACGCACGCACGCACGCACGCACGCACGCACGCACGCACGCACGCACGCACGCACGCACGCACGCACACACACACACACACACACACACACACACACACACACACACACACACACACACACACACACACGCACGCACACACAAAGCATTTCATCCACACGTCTCTATATTGGAGCCCCAAAACAGCCCAAAATCGTCTGAGCAAAATCTTTGCACCGGTCTGATATTACTTCTTAGCATCCATTACAGGAAACAATCTATCACCTCCACTTTTTAGAGTTGTCTCCATTTTGGCTAGCTGAAATATATGATTGACTGTGAGGCTGTTCTGTACTACAGGTTCTAGAGGGCATTGTAGGAGTGTACCAATCAAGTCACAAGAAGAATGTCACCTGTGCTTCAGCAGTCATTATATCACAGGCTATTCTCTTTTGAGTACCAGCCCACTGCCATATCCATTACCACTGACTATTATGAAGGATACAGTGGCTTTGGAACTACCATCAAACTCAAAATACCAGAGAGCGTTTTCTGGATGCGCAATATTCCATGTACCCTTGAGCAAAAGACCACATTGATATCATAAACTCCATCACGTGTCTCTTTGGAGGGTTTTAATAATAATCATGGATAAACTTCTCTATGAGATTTTATTTCTACTGCTGAGCATGAGCCTTAAGACCTGTTAATAATGTAAGGGTATTGTTTGGTGCTGTGAGGGAGCGTAACAGGTTTGCTGGCATCAGCCAGCCATATTTACAGTCGGAGAAAGGCAATCATGGTGGATTTAGGGGAGTTTTCTGTCCGAACACTAATGTTCCTATCTGGGTGGATGAGACCATTGAAACATGACACTACATGTTGACTCTGGGAGAACAGAGAGTGTGTCACCAACCCATCGATCGCGGTAGACAAGTCGATCTTGGAAGCATTTCAAGTCGATCGTGAGTAGTTTTCAAAATCTGAAAAAAATAAATAATAAATGGCTAAATCTTTAATTTTCTTATTACTATTTATCCATTTAATTTCAAATGTGCCATGTGTGAGCCCTGTGTGTAGTGATGGGGGTTGAGGGGCGGAGGAAGGGTTTATCTGGCCAATCAAATACAGTTTCTAGGTTTAACGGCTGACAAATTACGTGCCTGACTCCTGCCTTCACTAGCTCAGGCACTTGTTGTAACGCTCACGAGCTATCAAGCTAACGAAACGATGGCAGGGGCACAATGGAAAAAGTGAAAAACGTATCATTTTCATGTAGAATGGGAACACTATTTTCTGTTCACCGTAGTTAAGGACAGAAATGATTTGCTTGATTCGTCACCAGGCTGTAGCGCTCTCAAAAAAGTAACTTGAGGCGGCACCAAAAACTCAACCCTCCCCAAGTTCAAAGAAACCTACCCGCTAAAGAGCAAGCTTTGTTCAAAGAATTGACAAGTCTGTATTGAAAGCACAGCAGTCTCTTTTTACCAAACCGACCGCTAAAAGTAAGGCTGGAGGCATCCTTCTGTGTCAGCCATCTCTTGGCTAAATATAAGAAACCGTTCACCGATGGAGAGCTATACAAGGAGGCATTGGACATTGCTGCCAAGAAATTATTCAAAAAATTCAAAAACAAAGACATTAAAAATGCTATCGAAGTGTGCCACTTGGCCCAGCCATTGTGACAAAAAAAGGTAGAGTCGTTATAGGAGGACGTGAATCAACAAGTGCTCAAGGATTTATCACTTTGGGAGTGCTTATCGCTGCAATGGTGATGGTGTTTGTTAACATGGCTTTTAAGGATTCAACTACTAAGGAGGCTTTTCTCAATCTTTTACCATTAAAAGGGACGACAAGAGGTGAGGACATTTACAACGAGTTTAAACTTTACGTGCGCGATAACAGCATTCCTATTCATAAGCTGGTAGCGATCACGACAGACTGGCAAATCGACAGACTGGCAATTCGTGGGGTGCATTCGGGCTTCGTTGTACAGTGCCATCGGTATCCCAATTTCCCAGAGTTTTTGAACTATCACTGTGTGATTCATCAGCAAGCACTACATAGTAAAGTAATTAACTTGTCATTATGATTGTTAATTTGATTCGTGCAAAAGGACTTCAGCACTGCTTGTTTAAATCTTTATTAGATGAGCTTGATGCCTCATACAGTGACTTGATTCTTCACGCTTGCGTAAGGTGCTTGAGTCGAGGGAAAGTGCTGCAGCGATTTGTTGACTTGCTGCCCGAGATCAAATCATTTCTGGAGTCACGAAATGAGGAACATGAGGGAACTGTCTGATGCATGGCTGCAAGATGTAGGTTTCCTCACGGACATAACAGCAAAACTGAACGAGCTCAACTATGAGCTTCAAGGAAAAGACAAAGACACATGATCAGTGCTGTCAATACCTTTAAGGCCTCTCAGCCCACACAGTTTCTCTGAAGGCTGGTGCGCTTCCCAAACATGGAGAAAATGTTGCAAAACCTTACATAGAGGAGGATGTTGCATTTATCTCAAACCCTTTCCTCCCCACTGAGATTGAAGAAGTGTCCGCCAGATTCCAGCAAGTATGTGCTTTACCAATCGAAGTTGACATGGAGATAATTGAATTGCAAAATGACATCGAGTTGAAAGCAAGACCAAGAGTCATTTGGGGTCTTGTAAAAACTGAAAAGTGTCCCCTCCGTTTATCCTGCATCTCTGTGAGATGGCCTTTTCACTGATTAAAAGAATCAAGTCAAAGAACAGGCCTTTTCTAACTAATAGACATCTCACAGACAGTGACAGACTTGCAGTGTCAAACTATGAGCCAGACTACAGAGCACTTGCTGATAGTGTGCAATCACAGCCATCACATGAATGTGTGTGTGTGGGGAGGGAGTTTCATCCACAGCCATTAGAGTGAGTGAGTATTGCCAGTTTGAAATCTGTTGTAGGCTATATTTTTTTTACAAAGGATATGATCTGTTGTGTGTTGTTCCAAAAGGGAAAGCAATTAAATGAATACTTTGCTTGTGACTGACAAGTTAAAAAAATAATGTCAAAATGGAACTACATTGTGGCCTTGTTTTTCCGTCATTTTTTTGCAAGTGGTAGATCTTGGTTTACATTTGGACTTGGGATGTGATCTTAGGCTTGAAAAGGTTGGTGACCAGTGGTCTAGTGTAACCAGCTATATTCTGCTTCTGGTGATGGCCAGATAACAAAGCATGACAGTACATGTTGACTCTGCGAGAACAGAGCGTGTGTCTAGTGTAACCAGCTATATTCTGCTTCTGGTGATGGCCAGATAACAAAGCATGACAGTACATGTTGACTCTGGAAGAATAGAGAGTGTGTCTAGTGTAACCAGCTATATTCTGCTTCTGGTGATGGCCAGATAACAAAGCATGACAGTACATGTTGACTCTGGGAGAACAGAGAGTGTGTCTAGTGTAACCAGCTATATTCTGCTTCTGGTGATGGCCAGATAACAAAGCATGACAGTACATGTTGACTCTGGGAGAATAGAGAGTGTGTCTAGTGTAACCAGCTATATTCTGCTTCTGGTGATGGCCAGATAACAAAGCATGACAGTAACCTTTTCCTGACACACTAGACTTTTTATCTCATCAGTTTTGTTCTTTATACCCTTACCCTCTACCCTTATCTCTCTCTGTTCAACTTCAAGTGTACCTTAGATTTGGAGGTGTCACAAGGCATATCTGTTTCATGCCCCTTAGATCTCCATAGATTTAAAAAAGCTGTGAAACACTCTTGATTGACAGATTTTTGACCCACTTTTCCCATGGGAAGCTCAGCATGCAAAGGTGTATGTGGCAGACATAACAAGCAGAGCCTAATTTTAAAAACCTGCTTAACAGATCTGAGATTAAGTCTTGACTGTCTTTGGGCAAAGAGATAATGTGTACTTTCACACTTTATAACTGATGATCTGATTCAACATTGCTCTAATTTCTACCCAAACACTGCAGTTTATTTGCCTTTGATAGCAGGATTAACGTCCCTGCACGCACACACACGCACACACACACACACACACACACACACACACACACACACACACACACACACACACACACACACACACACACACACACACACACACACACACACACACACACACACACACACACACACACACACACACACACACACACACACGTGGAGAGCAATATTGAGCAATGATAATGGATTCTTATCTCTTGCCTATATAGGGTCTTGGACATCTATTCTCATCAATGGAAAAAAAATCATGTTTGTATCATTCCATCTCCAATGATTTTTGATCTGATCCTCATGTCAATTGCAATTAAAATATAATAGGTTTTCTTACAGTGAAAAAATGGGACTGTCATTTCCTGTCTGTCATCTCAAGAATTCCTCTGCCCATTGAAGTCACTTACCAAAGGGGTTTAGTGTTCCCCTCACTGAATCTGTCTGGCTAATATTATTGAATATTTAATGACAAAGCCCATGTAGAGGTTCTTCTTTACATCTGAAGACAACAATGGAAGTGTACTTTCAGAGGGCTGTCTAAACTGATGTAGTGGCTATTGAGGAGAAGCTGATAAGGAGTGTCCATCATTGGAGCCAGACTGACCCGGAACTGCTTCTTCTCTCTCTGCTCTCTGTCATGCCAAATAGTGTCCCCCGGCCAAATAGTGTCCCCCTCTACATCACAATGGGATTCGATGAGCGGATTACGTAATGAACCAAAGCATCCGTTGCTATGCTGGTTGCTTGGCTCTATTTGACCTCGTAGGAGGATGCGGGCAGTTCTAGTTGTATTTCACGGCATAAACGCTTGCTCAGTCCACGCAAAATGGTGTATTTGACGGTGACTCCCTGCTGCTTCAGAGGACTGAAAAGACTGGAAAGAGAACACTTTCTTTACCATGTATTTGTACATATTGTTAAATAGAAATAAATAATTTAAGCTGTTTTTATAGATTGACTTTGCTAGCTTCTGTACTTATATACCTCACCCTGCCTAGCCAGCTAGCCAGATAGTTGTATTTATCTAATGTTAGCTAGCTAGCAAGCAAGCTACTGTAACTGTTGTTGCAGCTTTCTGTTTGTATGTAGCTTGCATTTCAATGGCATCCCAAAACGAGATTTTCTTTTATCTTTCCAACCTGGGGAAGTACTATGAAGACACCCCTGATCTCGACAAGAGGCTCAATATTCTGAGAAATTCACAATTCAGGGTAACGGTAAGCAGTTAAGTTCAGTTAGATAACTGGATGGATTTAGCTATGAACAACCATTGTCCATCTAACGTTTAGCTATAGTAGTTGCTTGCTAAACATATAGTTCAGTGTAGGCTGTTGAGGCGAGGATGGCTCATAATAATGTTTGGAATGGAATAAATGGAATGGTATTAAACATGTGCTTTCCATGTGGTTGATACCATTCAATTGACTCCATTCCAGCCATTAAAATGAGCTATCCTCCCCCCCAGCAGCCTCCACTGATATAGTTATATGTCTGTCATATTGAGGTGTCTAGCTATAAGTTAATCCTGATCAATCAAATGGATAGGTTTAAACTAGGTGTCTATGCTAAATAGACACAGAAGGGGGGGGTGAGAAAGGGAGTGAGAGGTGGGAAGAGAGTGGAAGACAGAAAGAGAGAAACAGAGAGAGAAAGACAGCAGTGCAAATATATTAAGACTTGAGTATTTCAACACCTCTTCTCTTCCAACTTGTTAGGCAATCATATCTACCTAAGGGGGAAGGATGGCCAGCCACACAGGACGGTGATTTTTACTAAGGAGGAGAAGGAGGCCGTGCTGACAGAGATGCATGCTGGACATTTTGGAGTGAAGTGCATGAATGCCAAAATCAACCTACGCTTCTTCTGACGGCGAATTGTCAAGGAGGTGGACAGCCGGGCAAGTGAAATAACCTTTTGTTTATCAATCACATTCTATTATATCTGAAATTATTATGATTTCAATTAATGTCATATCAGAGAGCACACAATGTTCCATTTGTCACTTTTTTTTACAAATTGGTCAGTATCCTGTCTAGCCCGCCAGAAGTTTGAGAGGGCGAAGACTGTGGCACCGGAGTTGAAACCCATCAAAGTTGTTTCACCATGGCACATGATCGGTGAGTATCCCAAATCAAATTTTGCCCTGATAAATTGTTTTTAATGGTTTCTTTATTTGACCACAGCAGAGTTCAATATTATAGAATGTGTGTGTGTCTCAGTATCCTTACAAATATGAAAATCTGCAGACTGTATGGCACAGATATGGGTAAGAATAAAGTCATCTTCTCACTAAAACTTTAAATGTTAGCGGTGGACCTCATCGGACCCTTCGCGAAATCCAGGAATGTCAACAGCTGGTGTCTGACGGCGATCAATCACTTTATCAAGTGGGTGGAGGCAATACCCATTATGGTCAGTAAAGGAAGAGTACGTGCTTAACTCTGAATTCCTTTCTGTAATCCATTGAAAAAGGGTGCTCGGAACCAAAATCGATTTTCGTTTTTGTATGATACCCATCAAGGACGAGACTAGCGAAGCCACCTCCAAGGCGATGGTGGAGTATCTTCAACAAACGCGGTTCTCCTGAGGTCATCTTGAGTGACCGAGGTCATGAACATTGGAACAAGGTACAGATGTTATAGGTTATATTCTGTCACCAATGGTTTGTTTTATTTATTTTTTACAATTTGTTTTTCTATGGGACATAATCAGACATATTTCAATATCTTAGTGTCAATAAATATCACTATCCTACCCCCTCCTCCAGGTTTGGGAAATGGACCAACCAGACCCTCAAGACTGCATTGGGCAAGTCCCTTGATACCAGGAAGGGTGGGAGAACAACCTGAAGGTAATTCTCTTTGCACACAACAGCAGCATCTACGCCGAGTACGGACGGGAGCCACAGCTGTTGACTGAGGTAAACAATGCAATTGCATATACAGTTATTGCATATACTGTAGTCTTTCAAATGTGTGATTGTCTTAGTGTTGTGGTTGTCCTTTGCGGTTTTTGTATAACGTACTTTCAGATCACTAAAACCACACCTGATGTGGTGGAAGTTGTCGAACCAGATCAGACCCCCTTTGTGTACTACCTTCATGGACTGAGGAGGATGTGGAGGTTTTTGACCAGATAAAATGATTGCCCGCTGTGAAAAAGAATATATAACACTGCACTAATCCATTACATTTTCTCACAGTAAAGTGTAACCTGTGTGTTTGCTTGTTTACGTCTGTCTCCTTTCCTTTTAAGTCTGCTCCTGTTCTCCAGGACCTAGGGGTTCTACCCAACACCCAGACGTGGATCCACCTGATGCCCTCCATTACCAACCATCCTCCAACTTCTCATGACATCAGCTATTGTTATTGTCATGCTGTCATTATCTGCCAAGAAAGTTTCTTGCTCTATCATACTGAGCACATAATATGTGAGATACAGAGATGAACTGCAAACACTCAGAACAAAGAGAGCAGCAGTCTCCCTCTTCAAGTCCCCCTTCTGAGATTGGCTGCCTGTTGAGAACAAGTGACAGGCAAAATTCCACACACTAGAATTCAGTATTTTAGTCTATGATATCCATATGAGTGTACAACTAAACTAATGACACAAGTGTACCAAAAACTATCAAAGTTTATGTATTAAAATCTTAAATATTGCCAGGTCGGTTTTCACAGCTGTTTCACAAGGTGTTCATTATTGTAAGTTGTAAGGTATCCTTTGATGGTATGTATTTGTTCTACATTATTCATTGTTGTATCTTAGGACCTACAATAGATACATATATGAGCTCTGCGAGATAATACAATTTTAAAAATCATAATAGAGGACTACTGAAATTATATTATTTCAGTGTAGATAAGGGAAGGGCAGGTTAAAATATAAACATCACAGCCAGACAAGCCAGTTGTCACGTTTGTCGTTGGAAGAAGTGGTGCAGCTTGGTGAGTGTACATTTCTCTTTTTATTTAAAATGTCTCCAACAAAACAAAAAAACGCAAAACAATTGTGAAGCTTACAGGGCTAAGTGCCACTAACAAAGATAACTACCCACCCTGAAAGGAGGGAAAAAGGGCTACCTAAGTATGATTCCCAATCAGAGACAACGATAGACAGCTGTCCCTGATTGAGAACCATACCCGGCCAAAACATAGAAATAAAGAAACCTAGAAAACAAAAAATAGAATGCCCACCCCACATCACACCCTGACCTAACCAAACAGAGAAATAAAACGTCTCTCTAAGGTCAGGGCGTGACACCAGTGTATGAATCACATGGATTTGCATATGAATGGAGCTGAAATTAGCTGACTTCCTGGTCTGAAAGGTAAGTAACTTTAATGTGTCAAGCAGATTACACACATTTTCTTTGCCATTTCCGAAACATAGCAACATGGGTGTCATGTGATGTTGACAAGGTACCCAAAAGTTGTTCAAATTTATCTTTTCATTTTATTAGCTAAACAAAACTTGTTTAAACAGCGAATATTTTGCTGATGATGAAAAGAATGTCATTTAGTCTGTAATGATCTCCAAAATTCTAATCATTAGGTCATCACACCGTTGATATAGAAACGGACGCGAATAGTTTATCGAATCCCATTGGGATGGAGAGGGGGGACACTATTTGGCCGGGGGACATGATTTGGTATGACAGGCCCTGCAGTTCTGGCTTCGTGAGGACTCTCCCTCGCTTTCTCCATCGGTGTCATGATAAGCCAGAGTGCCATGAGATACCCTCAGACCTGTCTGATAAACAAGTCCTCAGAGAGCCCTAGACCGTGCCTCATATAAGATCATATATCCTGACTAGATTCATGAATGACAACTGTAGCTGTATGAGCATGAAATATATCATATCAGCAGACAGAAATGCTTCAAAAGGCCAAAATCCATCCTTGATCACAGGGTTTGATTCTCACAATCCTGGGCTACTGCTTAAAACCCATACAAATACTGTAAGTCAGCCATTGCTATATGTGAATGAAAGAAAATATTTACCAATATTTACCATCTCATATCAAATACTAATGAGCCTTTAAGTGTCTGTACTTCCATGATATCACATGCATGCAAAAGTTCAACTGAATCCCCAAGGTGCACTTGAGTTGGGTTTTTAGCTGTAAATGTTTCAGACAGAACATCTGGAAAGTGCAGCTGAATGAAGCTGGTGGTCAACAACACCTCTGTCCCTGCAGCGCTGTTGTGAAAAGAGTCTTTCCTTCAACACAGGAGGTCCTCCTACAGCTGGTCACGGTCAGAATACAGAACACAGCCCCCAGGAATCAGCCAGACCTGCCAGTTAGCCACCACTTCCCAGAGGGCTAACTGCTATCAAAGGTGATCTAGCCATCTAGGCTATAAGCCTGCTTTCATTTTGGTCTGAGACGGATCCATTGGAAAATATCTGGACATGTTGCATCTTCGATAAATTCAATTAATATCCATTCAACAGATCTCATAAGATCAGTATTCATTCTTCAAGACACATAATTTCAGTGTAAAAATTTACTAAACATGTGTCAGAATGTTATGAAAAGGAAAACAGTTCAGCTTTTTCTCAGTAGAGTCGTGTAGCATATCTTTATCATTCCCTGACAGGAATGATCTCAGTCGCTGGAGGAGTCATCAATGCTTGGTGATGCACGGCACTCCGAGACACTCACAGCTGAACGTAATCAACTGTGTGGCGCTGAGCAAGGGGCTGCTCTGAGCTTCCATTGAGAGTAATTATTTCCACTGGATACAGAATGACTAGTTTCAATCATCACTTGCAGACCCATCACATCTTTCCAAATGTACACATGGACCTTTCACTACCTACCTCCAGTTAAATCAAACAGATCCATCTACATTTTAGAGTCTGATCTGTTTGATATAGTTGGGGGTAGTCTTACTAAAATTCTGGTATGACTCTACCATTTATTTATCAGATGGGATTTCAGCAACTAAACCCGCATTTATAATTGATGGTTCTTGCAAGGAGGTTGTAATAGCTCTTAAACTTCTCAGAGGAAACAACAAGAACAGTTTGCTCGGCTCATGACCTGCTCATCTTAGCTAGAGGGTTAGTGATAGCAGAACTGCCTTCCCAGGCATTAGCAATTCTTTCAGCTGTTATATTTCGCAGATATTTTTTGTGCCAAAAATACAAGGAAATCAGACAGAAGCTTTTTGAGGAGCATTGCAATATTCAACCCATTAAATGACCAATGATGACCAATGCATGGTGTGTTCGCCATTGACCGTTGGTTAACCCTCTGGGTACCATTGAGAGTGATTCATTTAAATGTGAAGGCTGTATTCTGCATTTACTTAATAGGAGAGGAGATGGAGTGGGAACATACCTCAACATGTTCAAAAGAAAGAAGAAGAATTGAAGAAGCGTTTAAAACACAAGATGAACACGATCCTCAAGGGTACAGATAAGATGGGCGGTAGTCCGTCTCCAACTGTTTATCTACGCTAATCAGCCGGAACGCTTCCCTGCTACACCCACAATGCATCACAGGGTGAGAACAACCCAACAGCAACTACAGCTCACTGTTTACAGGGTGAGCTATCGCACACACACACACACACACACACACACACACACACACACACACACACACACACACACACACACACACACACACACACACACACACACACACACACACACACACACACACACATCACATCACATCACATCACATCACATCACATACAGGAGTCCCAAAGCACACTGAGTCTGCTATAAGCCCATCAAACACCAGCACATTCAGCATAGATCCAACCTGGTATATTGCCATAGGGCCTTCATACATACACAAGCACAGTGTCCAATTGGGGCTTCTGTGTTTCAGCCCTAGGGCCTCTGTATTAAACATGAACCTAACTACTATAGCTCGCAACATATCCTGTGACTTATAGGGCCATCGTGAAAACAGAAGTGCAGTTAACTTAATTCTACTAGAGGGTAATAAAAAATCACACCTCCATACAACCAATGAACAACTAGGTCATCATGCCTCTGTAGGCTTACACAGACATAGGAGAAGAAGCCCATTGAGGAGTGAATAATGCTAATCAAGTTAAGGTGTTTTGCGTTGATGTGTGACATCATGGAGGGGGAATAATGCTGTGATTACATCTGCTCTCCAACCCTGTCGATGGCAGATACACAAGTACAACTGTAGTCACCGACAATACACACAGGAAATAGTGGCTCTTTACAGAGAGGAGCCTGGGATTTCAATCAGGAAGCATGTCTCAGCAAGGGTGTTACGGCCGACGGTAACTCACTCACTCCCAACGTTCACCTTTTGACGGATCGGAAGCCATTGAGAGCTTTACAGAGGCCTAAGCCTCTAAACAACAGCAAAGCCATTTCTCACCGTTTTCTCCTTAAAGGTTGTTAGCAGCACTGACTTACCTGAAAGAAAAGAGAAAGAACAGGAAGTGGCATTAGGTGGTGAAGTTCACACAGTCATACATTATTACTGTGATTTGAACCAAATTGTTCAACATCATATTTTTTCATTTATTTTAAACAGGAGAACAAGATGAGAGATGCACAGTAGCTCTAAGCCTGTCCATAAACTGTCTAATTACTTTTGACACACTCTCACTTCTCCCGATTTCACATTCCACAAAGGTAGTGGAAGGTGACACAGAAACGTCCTTGACAACAGCTCTCCCTTTGTGGAATCATTTGTTTGAGATATCGCCTTTGAAGGTCTATAAAAGCTGTCGTCCCTCAGAGAACATCAATGATCTGTCAAATCACCTTGTAGTCTGGAGGGCAATTAAAAATCAACTTTATTATTATTGTAAATAGCAATAAGGATCTCAAAACCACGTTGACATCCTATTTGAAGAGGTAAATTATCCCGGTGGGTGTATGACAGTTAAAATACAGCTAACAAGACATGTCTATATTTCAGTACCTTTGATGTTTTTCCTATGACACTCCAGATGAGAAAGAGTTGGCGTATCAAACTGATTTGAATCTAGTCAGATATGAAATAATTCCAGACACTTTCTATTATCCCTCATAGAAACAGCAGACAGAGTATTCATTTCACAGTTCATATTCCAAATAGCCTTTCTTTACAGGGTATGGCATACTTTGTCAGCTTAGATACAGACCCATGACCTTCTTTGAGGGGCCACATGCACTGTTAATCAAAATGTATTAGGCCCATTCATCCCCCTTTATATACATGTATCATGCATGTGAAAGGACATGACAACACCAAAATAAATAAATAAACTTAGTAAACAATTATTCGAATGAATTCTGCATTTAAAAAGTCAACCTAACCTGAAACGTATTCATGTTCAGGATCTAAAATTGTACTGAATAGTTGACCAGAAGCAGAAGTTACTCTTAATGAAAGAGCTCAGTCTACAGACATGTGCAAATACTTTCCATCATATTTCTTTAACAAAGAACCATTGGGTGCTATGTAGAGCTTAAGAGCAAGTAGGGACGGCTCGGTGCCACATTTGATTGAAGAGGTACATGAATATATTTGCCACAGAAACTACAGTTTCAGCAGAAGATGACTTTCCCCTCATAAACGGTCAGTGCCGCCACATAAGAAGAGCCTACTAGTACAATTTGCATTTAGAGTGAAGCTCCGTCCACGTTTCTTTAGCAAAAAACACAGCATAAAGTCATTTACTCCTGACTGCTTTGACTAAGGGGTCATGAACAGGTCCAGAGGGTTTTAGTGGAGTGACATGAGGTCAGCCTTGTACAACTAAATTGCTGTCAAGCATGCCAACAGAAGTGGCATGGATGAAACATTTTTCACCTCCCACTCTCAATGTAATTACACATCATTAATGGCTAGAGTGCTTAAAATCTTGAAAATATGAAAGTGCTTCGGCGAGAATGAGGCCCGGGTTAAGAGAGGTTTAGGGACACATCTCTGACAAATATATGCATCAGGTTGAACAAAAAGTAAAAACTATTTTTTGTTCTGTGAGTTATTCAGTCCAGTCTTTATACACCATAGTATTACAAAAGTCCCAAAATAGTTGTCATTTTTGTAAATCAGTTGCTATAAGGAATCATCTTGAACAGGGGTTGGAACCGGTTCAGGGAACAGAACTGAAAACCTGAAAAAAAATACATTTTAAGAAGGAACAGAATCAGAAGGCTAGAGTGTTAGACTAGTAACTGAAAGGTTGCAAGATCAAATCCCTGAGCTGATAAGGTAAAGATCTGTCATACTGCCCCTGAACAAGGCAGTTAACCCACTGATACTAGGCTGTCATTGAAAATAACTGACTTGACTAGTTAAATAAAGGTAAAAAAAAAAAAAATGGGAATGAATGTGATATATACTGTTCTGGAACATAACTGTTATTTTTAAAAGCATTGGAACTGGTTAATAATGACATTTTATGTTGCGGGCATTTTTTCCAGTCGCACAAAACCCCAAAAGCCCTCACTTTTATTCCTGTGTCTGCCTTCCTGCCAGCTGAAAATCTTTGCCACTGTGTGTGTGCGAGTAGGCTACCTGCCCCTCCACTTCCAAAGCTTATTCTACTACTGACATTACAAGCGTGATTCAGAAATTAGGGAGAGATTTTTAATTAGAGAAGAATGGGTTAACTTTTTAAATTCTTGTTAAGGATACTATAGTTATCACGTTTCACACTGGATTTATTCATTTAAAAAAAATTAAGACCTGTTTTTATTTTAATTCTGATGTCGCTCTGCACACACAAGCTTGTTAGCTAGCTAGCTATCCATTTTTTGGTTCAGCAATAAACCAACCAATTTGTAAGTCGCTCTGGACAAGAGCGTCTGCTAAATGACTTAAATGTAAATGTAAATGTAAAGTTCAAAGATGTTCAAAGTTCCCTCAGAGAAGCTAGTCCACCGTAGGGATAATTCTGTGGGTCTAATTCAGATAATGCATGTCATAACAACGAGAGTGCCAAGCGATTCAAAGCAAGCTTGCGACATTTCAGTCCCATCTCGCACCCTATACTTACATGTAAACAACTATAGCTCTTACCTGCTCCATACCAAGCTGCTCTATTCGCGGTGATTGGTGAGGTAATTTAATTTAGAGCTAAATGTAAAAAATATATGTACATTTCAGGCGTTTGAAAAGGAACCGAAACAGAAAGAATAATATAAACAGGTACTTTTGGGGGGGTTGAACTGGTCCAGAAGTTGATTTTGATTGGGAAATAATTTCAGTTCCAACCTGATCTTGAACTACATTCTCATTCTTTTAACAGCTGTGAAGTGAATCTGATCATCTCTGACAGTGATTCATTATTGAACACAAACCCACAGTATGCTACCCCAGATCTATTATCTGGATCACTGCTGTCGAACGATCCCCCCTTACATTTAAGATCTCAGGTTTAACTGAGGTCGTATCTGATACAATTCAAGACAAAATGTAAAAACACTGATCAAAAAACACTGGATTATCTGAGAGCGCTGAGAGAGATGCCGGAGAAAACTATTTTGTTAACTCATTAGAGAAAGTGGTCACAATCCAAACTGCTGTCAACTGTACATACAGAGATATCAATTTGCTGATCAGTATGCAATTAACAGCTCCTAGAGTCAAGAAGGGCTCACCATTTTGAATACAAATAATAAACAGACAATGGGAATCGAAAAATGTGCCTGCATTTATAAAGGAGTTCCAGAACGATGCTCTCTTTCACTTTTAGACAAGCCAAGTGCAAACTTCCTTTCTTCTGTTGACAAAACCATACAGAAAAAAAGCTAACTTTTTACTTATTTTGGAACAAACATTGTTATGTATGTCACTAAACTGGCACAAGTTCAGTATACTGCTGCTCAATTTAGACTATGATAGCATTTCAGTCGATGTGTAGAGTCTTTGTTCATGACCATGAGGGTGCTGTACTAGAATGATACTCTTATCAGACAGAGTCGGACCCTCTCTCGATTCACCTCTTTTCCAACTCAGTGAACATTTGGGCAAGAGGATGTTCTCATTCCCTCTGTGCAAACCCCTGAAAGGGCTGGTTGGTAGAAGACTTGTATAAATAGTCAGGTTTAGGGCTACAGTGGAATCTTAGACCAGTGTTTAGGGAAACATTCTCTCAGAACTACTTGTGAATCTACTTGCCTCCCCTCTTTTACACCGTTGCTACTCACTGTCGTTATCATCTATGCAAAGTCACCTTAATAACTCTACCTACATGTACATATTACCTCAATTACCTCGACAAACCGGTGCCCCCCTCACATTGACTCTCGGTACCCCCCTGTGTATAGTCTCGCTATTGTTATTTTACTGCTGCTCTTTAATTACTTGTTACTTTTATTTCTTATTCACTGTCACACCTTAGCAGACATCACAGGGATTTTATGTTCCACTATTTATGGTGAAACATCAAACCTGAAGGGATGAAGTGAGCTGTAGCTGCATTTCCAGGTGCATCGATTCCAAAAGTGGGACAAAGGCAATGTGTTTGATATGACGGTATTGTGATATCTGATATAGACCACAATAATATGGCTAACTTTACAAATGTACGACCAAGACCTAAAGAAACGTTCCATGTAAGAATTATTCCAAACGAGCAGACAGCAGCTTTATTTCAATCAAACCCTCCAATGTTTGTTTACAAATGACTGTCTTCACACACATACAAAATGAAAGCATATACATGTATCTGTGAGGGGAATCTGGGCTTATCTTACAGTTTGAGCATAGTGTTTACAGTACCCAAAACCATTCTGTCCGTTTATGTGAACATGGTTAAAATAACGTTACTGAATAAAAAGCAGGTTAGAATTCATTGAGCACCAACTAATTTTGCAAGCAACCATGAGTAATGAACTGACAATGGTTTTTGTCTAGAAATAGGTGCTGTTGTTCTGGTCAGAGCAGATTGTGGTAGGATTTAGAAAAAAACACTAACAGTTGTTTTGAGTGTCTGCAATGGAAGAATTGAACCGTGTATGACCGAGTGGTTTTTAATTAAAATGATTGAAATGATCATATGTGCTTTTCCCATGATAAGAATATCAGCTGAACAAATCTCTTAGTGCTGAAATATGCATATTTGATGACACATTCTGAAATGTGTCAGCTAGGCCAGTGCCAGCCACCAAACCGTGAATTTAACATTTGTGGGAGGTCTCAAAGATTCAAATAATCCTCATCCGGGCACTAAGCACAAGGGCTTCTATCTGCGCTGCAGTGCCGAGCAACAAGCTGGTGGAGGATAAAACATTGTTGTACCTTTATTTAACTAGGCAAGTCAGTTAAGAACAAATTTTTATTTACAATGACGTCCTATCCCGGCCAAATCCGGTCGACGCTGGGCCAATTGTGCACCGCCCTATGGGACTCCCAATCACGGCCGGTTGTGATACAGCCTGGAATCAAACCAGGGTATCTATAGTGACGCCTCAAGCGCTGAGATGCAGTGCCTTAGACCGCTGCGCCACTCGGGAGCCCCACTAATGTACTAACAAGTGGATTGCAAATCCATAACATATAGAACATCAGTGTCATCGCATCCTTTCAGGATTCAAGATTGTTGAGGCACACTGTCATGACTACTCCCACACCCCTCTCCAGCGATCTCAACGTCGCCAGTCTACTAACTACCGGTCCTGGCAACCCATCATTATGCAAACCTGGCAACCCAGCATTATGCAAACCTGGCAACCCTCATTGTGCACATCTGCGACCCATTATGAGGCACACCTGGACTCCTGGACTACCACACACTTGGGCCTAACTAGTTGCTGTCAAATGCAGTTAAAAACAGAAAGCTCCTCCATGCTACTGGAAAGGGGTCATTCTAATAACAGTCACCGATAACAACAGGAGAGGAGATAGCAGGACAGAGGTAATTTAATTATATTGTTATTTGGTGGTTTCTCCATGGCAAATACCAGAGTGTGGAAAGAGTCTGTATTTCAAATTGAGTGTGGAAAGTTGATAAAGGATGTGCTAATAAATATGGCTACACCCAAATAAAATGAGTGGTAAAGTAAGTACGAAGAAGGCACAGGGATGCCGAAACTTTGGTGATTTTCCCAATAAATTACTGGGAGTTCATATATAGAGTGTGTGACTCTATTTTTTATAGCTTATGGTAAAGTAAGTATGACATGATTGTGTAATAAATGCATATCCCTTAGAGCAAGGCATATCATTAACTGTGGAAAGGGGCTAATCAGCCATCCTCCAAGAGAGCGTACAAGAAAGAAAGACAAAACATAGACAAAAGACATTCCTCTTGATTCAGTAGAGCGATAGTGTAGGCCTGCATAGGTTTTGGGTTTTGTGCACAACCAAACAAGGTGACAAAAAGGTGTTTTTTTTCCCCTGGTGAGGCTTTTCCAGCAGCAAATATGTTTTCCTTGCTACATTTTCGGTCACTCGCAAGACAGAAGAAATCAATGTTAGTTCAAACATATTAGTAACCAAGGCAGACAGCCCCCGTGTTCTTGAAAAATAATTGCCGCACAATAGTTGTGCCACAGTGTAGGAGGTTTATCTCCAACTCGCTGCTCAGATGCAGTATCTGTGCTGCTAGGGGCTTTCCCCAGGGGACCCCTTGGAGCCTGGGAGGGTTTATACACCAACACAACTGACATGATAGTAGTACAAAGCCTTCTGCCTCAACTTAACAACAATGCTCACATTCCTGTATCATTCACACAACAGCAATTTGGTTACAAACTTTTGGTCAAAATACTTTGATGTCTACATGGAAGGGTTATTCTCAGTATATTTGGCAAATCACTTTGTGTTTGTTCGAGGGCTTACCCCAATTATTCTACTGGTCGATTGTTTGGTCGATCAGTAGCAAATATATATATACATTTTTTTCCTGGGACATGAGACACCTGTCTTATTCACGCCCATCTCAGTGAACTAATCCATTGCTGAGCTCGCGGGGATAACACCGTACAAGAAGAAGAGGAGTCTGGCTGCACAATGCCCGTCTCGCAATCTCTGCACGTTCATTGTGTGAATTGTCTGCATTTGATTGTGAGTGTCTATCAATTCCCGTTACATATAGCACCAGTAGTACATTTCCCATGAATTCCTATCATTTCTAATCTACAATGTTTGTTTGGTTATGGTAATGTCTGTTAATGCATTCAATATATTATTATTCCAGTCTTTTGCCATTCTCATTGTCGGAGTGGACTCGTTGTTTGCGGCGTGCACAACCTATGCTACACTTGTGAGAAACAAGTTTTGGTTTATTGTATTCCATTTGCGAGTTTTGTCAATTTAGTCATATTGAGTAAGGATGCACACCTGATTACGCATAGAAGTAGGCCAATAGGCTGCCTGGCCTGCTCACAAATGTAGGCATATAAATGTGCCCATTTGGGGATCTGATAGTATTTCTGATTGGCTTAATGCACCACTACTAAAGAGTTTCTCAAAGTAATGTTTTCTTCACCTCAGCAATCAAATTAAGTCTGTTTATACCTCTGAGAATGACAATAGTTCCTCAATGTATTTGAAACATCTTCCCAGCTCTCTCCCTTTTGATAGCCACTCAGCATGAAAATGAAAAATGTAATGTTCTGATCCAGTGGAAACATCATAAAATAGGCCTACCTGATTACTTCTTATCCCTTGCGCAAATAGCCTACAGCTATGTCGGTTCCGAACTCACTGGCACAGGAAACTCAGAAGGCCCAGAATATTTTATTAAATGTTTCAATTAGCTTTAGGCCGAACCCGTTAATATCAAATCAAATGTATTTATAAAGCCCTTCTTACATCAGCTGATATCTCAAAGTGTTGTACAGAAACCCAGCCGGAAACCCCAAACAGTAAGCAATGCAGGTGTAGAAGCACGGTGGCTAGGAAAAACTCCCTAGCTAATAGTTGATACAATGTTCCAAGTTCGTTGCAGACAGGCCATGCATAGCCAATGAATTATAGGATATTTTCCGACTGCAGGCTGCAATGTTTTTACTTGTTGGCTTTGTAGGCTATTTTTTACATAGTTGGCAATGTCCATAGAACTAACTTTTTAGGTTTGTATAATTTTCATTTAAATTTGGATAGAATTTTGTCTATATAGAAAAATACAGGCTTAAACATTTTGACCAATCAAAACAGACACGTTTTATTTAGTCGGGGACAGCCCGAGTTTGTTCTTTAGAGATGTAATTTTCTGATAACCTGCCATCAGGGATATACACACAGCGCTACAGTTTAACTCGTCGTTCTATTTGCTTCATATATGACACTATGCAAATGAGCGACCAGAGACTGAACGAGAGGTGATTGGCACATTTCCACTGACAGTATCACCGGGTGGATCTGCATAAGATAAAGAAGGCATCAAGGACTCAATGTACTGTTCCTATTAAATATAACTGAGGGGCTGCAATATCCAGTGTTCTTCACAAAATATGCCTTTGTGTCATGAAATTTTGATTATAACAATACCAAGTAAAAAACAGGGAAACGTATGAACAGTGCTCGTGGCAGAATAAGCTCTAGTGAAAAGCATGAGAACGCAGAGTGATTCCGAAACGTTGGTGGTTTACCCAATAAACTACTGGAAGCTTACATACAGTTGAAGTGGGAAGTTTACATACACTTAGGATGGAGTCATTAAAACTAGTTTTTAAACCACATTAACACAAATTTTGTGTTAATAAACTATAGTTTTGGCAAGTCGGTTAGGACATCTACTTTGTGCATGACAATCGTTTACAGACAGATTATATCACTTATAATTCACTGTATCACAATTCCAATGGGTCAGAAGTTTATATACATTAACTTGACTGTGTCTTTAAACAGCTTGGAAAATTCCAGAAAAATGATGTCATGGCTTTAGAAGCTTCTGATAGGCTAATTGACACAATTTGAGTCAATTGGAGGTGTACCTGTGGATGTATTTTAAGGCCTACCTTCAAACTCAGTGCCTCTTTGCTTGACATCATGAGAAAATCAAAAGAAATCAGCCAAGACGTCAGAAAAAAATGGTCTGATGAAACAAAAATAGAACTCTTTGGCCATAACAGTTATGTTATGTTTGGCGGAAAAGGGGGGATGCTTGCAAGCCGAAGAACACCATCCCAACCATGAAGCATAGAGGTGGCAGCATCATGTTGTGGGGGTGCTTTGCTGCAGGAGGGACAGGTGCACTTCACAAAATAGATGGCATCATGAGATAGGACAATTATGTGGACTTATTGAATCAACATCTCAGGGCATCTGTCAGGAAGTTAAAGCTTGGTCGCAAATGGGTCTTCCAAATGGACAATGACCCCAAGAAAACTTCCAAAGTTGTGGCAAAATGGCTTAAGGACAACAAAATCAAGGTATTGGAGTGGCCATCACAAAGCCCTGAACTCAACCATGTAGAAAATTTGTGGGCAGAACTGAGAAAGCGTGTGCGAGCAAGGAGGCCTACAAACCTGACTCAGTTACACCAGCACTGTCAGGAGGAATGGGTCAAAATTAACCCAACTTATTGTGGGAAGCTTTTGGAAGGCCACCCGAAACGTCTGACTCAGGTTAAACAATTGAAAGGCAATGCTACCAAATACTAATTGAGTGTATGTAAACTTTTGACCCACTGGGAATGTGATGAAAGTAATACAAGCTGAAATAAATCATTCTCTCTACTATTATTCAAACATTTCACATTCTTAAAATAAAGTGGTGATCCTAACTGACTTAAGACAGGGAATTTTTACTGGGATTTCATGTCAGGAATTGTGAAAAACTTTTTGTTTAAATGTATTTGGCGTGTATGTAAAGGTGTATGTAAACTTCTGACTTCAACTGTATAGAGCCTCTTTATTTTTATAAATATATTTTACTACCAACAACACTGAAGGTCTGAGCATTCCCTTGAGTACACACACACAGTGACTGGGATTATTAAATGATAACTGCTAACGTAATTGTGGAAATAATGGAATTAATCACCCTTTTCAAAAACAGGAAACCGCCACCAGTTGATCTCTCCAGATTCATTGATTTTAATGAGAGGAAATGGCTACCCCCTTCATAAAAAGAGAATGGAGAAAGAGGGAGCGGGAAGGGCCCTAAGAATTGATATTCAAGAGCAGGACCCCAGTACACCCATTTAGAAACACTCATAAGACTGAAAAAGACATAAAATCAAATGGAAAATGACAACTAATGCAGAACAAAATTAAGGCTTTTATTTGCCCTGACTGCTGAGAATCTCCCCTTGACTTGTGAAAGACAATAACCTAAACCATTTCCTGGTTCATTCTCTAGATCTGCATTTACAATACCTTCACAATGTCAGGGTCCCCAAGCTGCAGACCCCACACAGACACTGATTGATATGGGATTTTGTTGGCCATGCGCCAATTTAAATCTACAGCGGTGGCACGCACAGGTTCACAAACAGTATAAAAAAAAGACATTACATCAAATATGACTCTTGAAATGTCAGCTCAAGTGTCAAATCAACATAAGTGGATTGCACAAAGGCACTCAACTGTATATCATCAACGGTAGCTGTCAGAATACCACAAATGACAACAACCATGTCAAAAACATAGATAACACAGATCATTTTGCTAAAAAAAATATGGAAGTGTGACATTTTATTAAAAACTCAAAAAAAGAAGACTAAAGAAGAAGAAAAAAGGTCATTTGGCTACACATCTTGAGACCCCGCACACGTTTGTCAGAACAACCTTCTCTCTAAGCCTCCATTTTTTTTACTGGGCTAATGAGTGATATGTATGTGTAAAAACCCATTATATTATTACCATGACAACACGATAGGATCAAAGAATAACCACAAGGTTTGTGAAAACCTCATTACACTAGGCTTGGGGCTTTAAAATGAAGAGAGTATACTATGTCATACCGGTGGTAATCCTTGCATATTTACAATGCCCTCTTCTCTAATTACCCATCTCCACCCCTGGATGTGGAGCTAAAGCACTGCAGGAACTATGTGGAATTACCTCTAGATCTATCATCATGATCAACGTGCACCCACTTTCACACGTTCATCACCAGCAGCAAAATGTAAAATTAGATTAATAAAATGAATTGGCAATATGTGTGTAATATGTGTGTAACTACATGCTGCGGTCTGTGCCGTATAGTGTCTGAAGATTAGTCCAGAGAGTTATCCGCTGGTGGAATTTAACTGTAAAAGCTCATTGAGTATGTCTAAATATATGTAATCCAACAGAGCTCTGGGGTAGCCATATTATTATAGTAACCTACAAACCCTGCCGTAATTCACCTGGGTCCATGGTAACAGCAAATACAAGTCATAGCAAATACAAGTCATAGCAATAATCTGTTCCAGATGCAGAAACTACAAAGATTCTTAGTGAGTGAGATGGTTTCCCCACTCTCCCTGTGACTAAAAATGATTTTAAAAAGTGTCCTTTCTTTTCCCAATAATAAATGTTTCACAAAACCGTCAGACATTTCTTGCTGCTGAATTTGTATTTCTGTTTCTGAAATCCGCTCTATAATTCTGGAACCTATTTCCATGTCAATAATGAACCGTGTGTGTAATCTGAATGTGTCCTTTCTGTGCCACTGATGTTTTTTTGATCTACTCAGTGACATCACATGAAAGACCCCAGCAGAGAGAATACACTAACCATCTAAGAGGATTTCTGCAGTGCGCCCCTACAACAGTACAAGAATGAATTGAAAAGAGGAAGTTAGTACATGGATGGTTAATAACCCTAATTCTAATGACCACCCTATTTGAGTCATCAATCTGCATGATTTACACCAGTGGTTCCCAAACTATTTTGCATGGTGACCCACAAAACCTCACATTTTCTTGTCACCCAGATAAAGCCATGCTTCTAACCACAACCCAGGCTTCAGCTGTAGACCAACACAACAAAGACTGGCTGCAAACCACTATTTGTCAACCACCCATGTTTGCATACCAACGTAAAATATATCACTGGTACTTAATGTATTTGTACAGTATAGTCTGTTCTTAAAACATAACACAGCTTATTGTAGTTTACATTAGTGGATATGGTTATATGGCTAGGTATTATGGCGCAAATGTTATATTATAAACAGCCTATATTGTTTTCCATTAGAGAATACAAACACAACCATTGTGACTGTGGCTTGAAGGTCGCTGAGCTACAGCAGCAAAGGCCAAACAACAACAGCGTTCCAACCGTGCTCAATCTGTCTCCCCCAGACCTATTATGTTGTGCTAATCTAACAGCAGCCCACATAAACCAGTAGTCTGAAACATTGCACCTAGAGGGTAGTGTTATGCAAATATAAATATTAGAATATGCATCCTCATTCAAATCAATGAGGCCTTATTCTTGGTGTGTAGAGAGGAAATGTTTCATGGGTTAAAGCTAGAATCCGTAGTGGTGAAATGTCCACATCTGTTTGTGATGTTGTGGAAACACAGCACCAAGGACTCAAATCAAAGTAAATAAAGCAATCTTTGTTATCACAGCCGGGGAGGTTCACAAATTCAATACAAGCTTCATGAAAAGGGGAGCGTTCCCCTTCAGTCCTTTTATACTGCTACTCAGACAAGTCATATGAGCATGGTTGGTTCCCGTATGTGACTGACTAATACCACACCAGGCTTCTTACCTGGAAACTGAGATATTGTATCACTCCTTCTAAATCCCAAAGCAATGTTATGGGCGTACTGCCAAATTGCTTACAACGGACACTGTTTTTGTCCCTCAGACATCATTGCACACGTGATAAGAGCAGCAGAATATGTACTACGATGAAGGGTGGCCCTCTGCCACATTCATTTTTGTTTTTTTTAAATCAATAATACTTGTTCCTGGGGTGACCAGTGGCGCTGTTCCACCTCATGTGTATTTCAGCTTTAAGATACTCAATTAGGCTTTTGAAGAGTTCCTCTGGAAATTGATTTGGCTCCAGGCGGTGAAGGTTTTTGTTTTTCCGAATGAAAATAGAACGTCTGGTTGAGGCCCTTGCCCTGAATGAGCTCTCATCTGGATTAAGACAAACAACCACCCTCTCTCTGCCTTTGTTTGCCTAGCACTAATTTTATTAACTTTATCAGGACCAAACCACATTTATAGGTCATGCATTAGCATGTATTAATTAAAACTATTTTCACTCGAGCCGAAAGGCTTATGTCTGAGAAAAAAACACCTGCTCAAAGTCCATTCCCACTTTTTCCTTCAGTTATTTTTCAAATGATTGTTTTCAGCCTTGGGTGATAAGAAGAAACAGATTGAGCTGCCTTTATATAGGAGATGGAGAGAATGTTTCTCCAACACTGCAGATTAGACTGTGTTAACACTGTCGTGAATTCAACCAGACCCATGTTCTCAACACACCTGTGCCTCATCTGGTAGTTTGTGTCCTCAGAATAGAACATCCTTCCATCATAACTCACATTATCTGACCAACGCCAGAGCAGTTTGTGTCCTCAGAATAGAACATCCTTTAATCATAACTCACATCATCTGACCAACGCCAGAGCAGTTTGTGTCCTCAGAATAGAACATCCTTCCATCATAACTCACATCATCTAACTAACGCCAGAGCAGCTTGTGTCCTCAGAATAGAACATCCTTCCATCATAACTCACATCATCTAACTAACGCCAGAGCAGTTTGTGTCCTCAGAATAGAACATCCTTCCATCATAACTCACATCATCTGACCAACGCCAGAGCAGTTTGTGTCCTCAGAATAGAACATCCTTCCATCATAACTCAAATCACACTCCTGGCACATCTTCAAATGAACAGAATCCAACTGGCAGTGAAATGATCACAACATCCCATCCCCTAAACAAATGTGTATGATGCATCAACAGAATATGAGGTTAAAGTAGCCTCTTTCACAAAGCACTCAGACTCCAGTAATTTGGGTGCAAACACCTGCCAACTGAGAAATAGAATATGCAGTTAGAAATCATGTAGTTTATGGACATCATTTTCACCCCTCATTGTCATGATCTTTTTCATTGACGAATGCCTGGTAACTTGAACACGGGGTGAATTCTGTGGTAATTTGCAGTTAGGTAGTAATGATTGATTTTTCTTGCATTCAAAGTACCCAGTATGCAAAGGATGTCCGCTAGTTTGGAAAAACCACCATTGCCATCAGTTCTTTACATGCACCATTATATGGGCCATTGACTTCACCCTATTTTAGTTCAACCGAACACTCCTAGTTGTTTCATTTTTACAAGCTACAGTTGAAGTCGAAGTTTACATACTCTTAGTTTGGATTCATTAAAACTCGTTTTTCAACCACTCCACAAATTTCGTGTTAACAAACTATAGTTTTGTCAAGTCGGTTTGGACATCTACATTTTTGCATGACACAAGTAATTTTTACAATTGTTTACAGACAGATTATTTCACTTATAATTCACGGTATCAAAACTCCAGTGGGTCAGAAGATGACATACACTAAGTTGACTGTGCCTTTAAACAGCTTGGAAAATTCCAGAAAATTATGTCATGGCTTTAGAAGCATCTGATAGGCTAATTTACATACTTTGAGTCAATTGGAGGTGTACCTGTGGATGTATTTCAAGGCCTACCTTCAAACCTTAGTGCCTCTTTGCTTGACATCATGGGGGGGAAAAAAATAAAATAAAATTGTAGACCTCCACAAGTCTGGTTCATCCTCAGGAGCAATTTCCAAATGCCTGAATGTACCATGTTCATATGTACAAACAATAATATGCAAGTATAAACACCATGGGACCACTCTGCTGTCATACCAATCAGGAAGGAGACTCGTTCTGTCTCTAAGAGATTAACGTACTTTGATGCGAAAAGTGCGAATCAATCCCAGAACAACAGCAAAGGACCATGTGAAGATGCAGGAGGAAAAAGGTACAAAAGTATCTATATCCACAGAAAAATGAGTCCTATATCGACATAACCTGAAAGGCTGCCCAGCAAGGAGGAAGACACTGCTCCAAAATCGCCATAAAAAAGCCAGACTACGGTTTGCAACTGCACATGGGGACAAAGATTGTACTTTTTGGAGAAATGTCCTCTGGTCTGATGAAACGAAAATGGCCATAATGACCATTGTTATGCTTAGAGGCCAAAGAACACCATCCCAACCATGAAGCACGGGGGTGGCAGCATCATGTAATGGGGGTGCTTTGCTGCAGGAGGGACTGGTATGACTTACAGATTGTTGTACACCAGCGGAACCCATCCAACTGGCAAAAATCCCAGTGGCTAGATGTGCCAAGCTTAAGGAGACATACCCCAAGAGACTTGCAGCTGTAATTGCTGCAAAAGGTGGCTCTACAAAGTATTGACTTTGGGTGGGTGAATAGTTAGGCACATTCAAGTTATTTTTTTTTTGTCTTATTTCTTGTTTGTTTCACAATAAAAATATTGTGCATCTTCAAAGTGGTAGACATGTTGTGTATATCAAATGATACAAGCCCCCCAAAAATCTATTTTAATTCCAGGTTGTGAGTCAACAAAATAGGAAAAATGCCAGGGGGTTGAATACGTTCGCAAGCCACTGTATATCAGACCGTATACCACAGGTATGACAAAACATATATTTTTACTGCTCTAACTATGTTCATAACCATTTTATAATAGCACTAAGGCACCTATGGGGTTTGTGCTATATGACCAATACACCACGGCTAAGGGCTATATCCAGGCACTCCGTGTTGCCATACCATGGCCATGGTATATTGGCCTTTATACCACACCCCCTCAGGCCTTATTGCTTAAATA
Organism: Oncorhynchus keta; assembly: GCF_023373465.1. NCBI lineage: Eukaryota > Metazoa > Chordata > Actinopteri > Salmoniformes > Salmonidae > Oncorhynchus > Oncorhynchus keta. The sequence goes on from NC_068421.1 coordinate 38,974,232, forward strand.
GCTCCCTGTAGGACTATAAAAGTTACTGCTTTTACAACGCTGGCGGGATAATAATAGGACTTGTTTCTCAATGGCTACACACAATTCAACTAAACCAAAAATCAGTTCTGGAAGAAGAACAAAACAAAACAAAGGCAACTTGTTTGAAGTAAATGGATGGAGGAGGACGTTCAAAAGACAGGAGATTGACACACAATAGTATATTGTATCAGATGAGGCACAACCGCAGGTCTTAAAGATATCCTGATCAGTAAAGTTGAATCATTGAAAGACGGAAAATAAATAATCCACTTCACAAATTGAATCACCAGATGATGCCATGCCGTGTATTAGGAAAAAAACAAATCAAATTGTGAAACTCATAAATTATTTAATTGCACAAAGCTGGATATCCAATTTCTTAGACTCTGAAAAGCCATATTTCTGAACAGTACTAGACAATCACGATTCAGTTAAAGCACTACAAGTCCATCTTGCTATAATTCTTAACTAATGGTCTGTCTTTCTTCCTTTTCCAGGAAACATAAGACGTTCAGACATTAGCTAGCTGAGCACCTGTCATCAAGACCTAGTAAATAGAGCTCTGTAGACTGAGAGACTGTTATCGGCTGGAGTACTTCTTCACATTTTTACATCTTTATCAAGTATCCGCTCAAACATGTACTGATTTGTTCTTCTCCCTCTCCTCCAGTCCAGTCATCCCTGTCCCACTGTGTCTCTCTAGAGTGGACCATGTGTTGCACATTACAATGTGCTACTATTCACACAATGCAATGTGTTACACCCTGGGAGATGCAGCATGCGCAACTCCAATATCTACCATATGTCCCAGCGTGATGTCAGGTTGTCTCAAAAAACACATTGTCCCTTAAAGGGAAAACAAAGGTGATATCTGGTGGAGAACTCGTATTAGGTCACTGAAGCTTAAAGCCTTGCATACTGAGCAGGAGGTATGGTAGCCTTGGCTGTTGCCACACAGGAATGAGTATTTAGTGAGGCTGGTGAATCATTGATATGCTGGATATGTTCTCTTTGCATAAAGTGTAACCCAGGTGTGTTGGGCTTTGCCTACTTTGCTCAAGGGCATCCTCCTAGTTTCCGGGCCACTTAACCTTGCACGACCCCGAATGAATCTAACTCACGTCTGAAGAGTAGGATGCCGTTCTCCTACTTGGCGCCTTTTTTTGCACAGATCCAAATGACATTTTGTAATTATAAAAGCACATTATTCAGATGTGTTCATAAATATTTATTGTGAGATGCAAGTGAGGGAGTGGTATTCTACTCCACTTCCACCCCCCGGTCATGGAAATTATGCAATACAAGATCTGAATAGCAACTATTTTTGCCGGAAACCAGGGGGTTCAGCTGAAAACAGGTGAAAACAGGTCAGAAATGGACATTTTTGTTGTGCTTGAAGCACTGCTGGCCTAGGTCACATGTGGGCTGATTCACACTAGCCTGCTCCACTCATGGCTGCCTGGGTCCTGGGTTGGAGTGCAGGCCCTCCCTTTCTCCCACTCTGCTCTGCCTGATGCCAGTGATAAAGCTTCTTGTTTGACCGTTGTCAGGTCCAGTACATCTGCCAGTCTCTGTGCCAGGCTGGCAGTGCCCAGCCAGGAGAGTCTGGGTGGAGTCACTAGGCAGATTCACCACATTGTCTTTTTGTACTTGACACATGTGAAGGCTGTAACATATTCCCTGTAAGAGAGTGAATTACCACAACCTTCAGTGGTTAGAAACAGTTAGCGTTTGGTTCTATTGTGTTGGACACGAAGGACCATTGTATATTATATAATATTATGCATTTTCTTCTCATACACTGATGTTTGGGGGTGTGGCTAACAATTGAGTCATGTCTGATTGGAAGTATTTATACAGTCACAGGTTTTTAGAGAACACAGCCCATTTGGTAACTGCATAAAACAGAATTTGAATCAAAGAGTCTGTCATTATTTGACCGTTCTTTCATTATTTCTTAATACAATTAGGGTGAATTGAAAAATTATAATAATCTCCAAAGACGAAATGGCTCTATTCCATCAAATCCTTATTAATGCTGCCACAGTGATTTCCGGCACAGCTGCCAGTGGGTTAATGTGAGGAACATACTGTGGGTGTTTGGGTACGGAAGCAGTGTATTTGACTCCCATTTTAGTCCCCCAACAGCCCTTTACAAGGTGCTGACTATTTTACCAATGTGTAGAAAGTGCTGTTGTATTTGCTGTTCCGACACAGACCAGTTTTTTTGTGCAGTCGGATAATATTGATTGGTGTCCTTAAGACTCATTGTCAATTAATGTGTCCATTTTCTCCCACTGCCTAAGATTTTGACACCTTTAACATGACAAAAAGTGTGATATTATTCTGTGCATGTACCATACGTGTTCAGGCATAAGTTTCATAGCCAGGTGAAAAAGTATGAAACAAAATCATGAGTGGCTGAGCCCAGTTTTGCTATTTTGTTCACTTGTCAAGTAATTCATTATTTATAACCCACCTGTCACTCTGAAGCTTCTCCTGAGACACTGACACAGGAAACAGGAGGGCTCCTAAATATTTCACCTCAGAGCTCACAGCTCCATCTCTGGCTCAGCACACAGAGCAGTGCAACATGCGCCAACCAAGCTATTCACCTATGGGGCAGAGTCAAGTCGTTGGTGCCAGGTTGGCTTCTACCGCCTAACATCCTCTCTATGCCAGCCTGTTATCCATCTTATGGGACAGATGTGTCGTGCCACCCTTGCAACTTCCTTTTAGGGCTTGTGTGGCAGAGCCTGCTTGGTTCTTTTTCCTTGGGCAATCCAGCTTGTCCTTGTATGCCAGTTGATTGGTTCGTCCCCTCTGACAGCATGCTATTTCACCTCTGGCAGGAAGCAGTGTTCTGTGTGGCTGATGGCTCACCTCTGGCAGTCAATTGTCCTGGTGCTGGAAGTCAGTGTCTCTGCCTACTATGTTCCAATTAACTCTCCACTCTCCTCACCAGAGTTTCACATCTATCCCCCAGAAGCACCTGTGACCTTCTGGCAGGCGCCAATCCAACAACAAAGCCATCACAGCTCTTATGATTACTAGAAAATAACATTTTGTAGATCTACCATTGTCATCATGCATGTAGCTGCATATCACTGCACCATGCATGTGAATGAACCCCTAAAACGCGTGACCAATCACAATGTCTGCTCTATATTTGGACTTTTATTTTATTTTTTGAGCTTTCTATCCTCGCTGTATATTTGACAGTTTAGTGTGACTTTTATTTTGAAAGTTATTTTCTTACCTTCTTGGTTTTACGTGCCAAGGATATATGGGAAACGGGCGCGAGAGGAAAAGGAAAATACGTTCTTGTTAAGGTTGTTCAAGCACCCAAGAAACAACGTCAAACTTAGCACCTAGCTGGAAAGAGAACAGGGTATTTCAATATTGGTCTTGTTTCAGATATCTTTCTAACTATTTTGAACATGTACTGAACATATATTTGCGTTATAATTGATGTTCAGAAGTCTGCTAGCAATATGACGTTATTAGCTGTAGCCTAGCTCCACTGGGTGCTGGCTAATATTAGTTCATCTTGACGTTATTAGCTGTAGCCTAGCTCCACTGGGTGCTGGCTAATATTAGTCCATCTTGCACCACATTATCAAGCTATTAGCAAGTAATCAATTATTCGGGTAGAAATTATCATGCATATTGATGCATTTGATGTATCAAGCACGCCAATGAAAAAATGTGTAGTGTATTGTGTATTGTTTGTGGAATATATTGTTCATATTGTACAGTCGCTTGCGAAAGTATTTTGTTGTCTTACAACCTAGAATTAAAATTAAAATCGATTTTAATTTGGAATTAAACCCGGAATTAAAATAATATCATTTGATTTACACAACATGCAAAATATTTTCATTGTGAAACAACAAACAAGAAATAAAACAAAAAAACTGAATTTGAGCGTGCATAACTATGCAATCCCCCAAAGTCAATACTTTGTAGAGCCACCTTTTGCAGCAATTACAACTCCAAGTCTCTTGGAGTATGTCTCCATAAGCTTGGCACATCTAGCCACTGGGATTTTTGCCCATTCTTCAAGGCAAAACTGCTCCAGCTTCTTCAAGTTGGATGGGTTCCAATGGTGTACAGCCATCTTTAAGTCATACTACAGATTCTTAATTGGATTGAGGTCTAAGCTTTGACTAGGCCATTCCAAGACATTTAAATGTTTCCCCTTAAACCACTCAAGTGTTGCTTGAGCAGTATGCTTAGGGTCATTGTCCTGCTGGAAGGTGAACCTCCGTCCCGGTCTCAAATCTCTGGAAGACTGAAACAGGTTTCCCCCAAGAATTTCCCTGTATTTAGCGCCATCCATCATTCCTTAAATTCTGACCAGTTTCCCAGTCTCTGCCGATGAAAAACATCTCCACAGCATGATGCTGCCTCCACCATGCTTCACTGTGGGGATGTTGTTCTTGGGGTGATGAGAGGTGTTGGGGTTGCGCCAGACATAGCGTTTTCCTTGATGGCCAAAAAGCTCAATTATAGTCTCATCTGACCAGAGTACCTTCTTCCATATGTTTGGGGAGTCTCCCACATGCCTTTTGGTGAACACCAAATGTGTTTGCTTATTTTTTTTCTTTAAGCAATGGCTTTTTTCTGGACACTTCTGTAAAGCCCAGCTCTGTGGAGTGTACGGCTTAAAGTGGTCCTATGGAGCTTTGCAGCTCCTTCAGGGTTATCTTTGGTCTCTTTGTTGCCTCTGATTAATTCCCTCCTTGCCTGGTCCGTGAGTTTTAGTGGGCGGCCCTCTCTTGGCAGGTTTGTTGTGGTGCCATATTCTTTCCATTTTTAATAATGGATTTAATGGTGCTCTGTGGAATGTTCAACGTTTCAGATAAATGTTTTTTTATAACCCAGCCCTGATCTGTACTTCTCCACAACTTTGTCCCTGACTTGTTTGGAGAGCTCCTTGGTCTTCCTGGTGATGCTTGGTGGTGCCCCTCGCTTAGTGGTGTTGCAGTCTCTGGGGCCTTTCAGAGCAGGTGTACATATATTGAGATCATGTGACACTTAGATTGCACACAGGTGGACTTTATTTAACTGATTATGTAACTTCTGAAGATAATTGGTTACACCAGATTTTATTTAGTCGCTTCATAACAATGGGGGTGAATACATATGCACGCACCACTTTTTTGTTTTTTATTTTGTAGATTTTTTTTGAAACAAGTTATTTTTTCATTTCAATTTGGACTATTCTGTGTATGTCCATTACATGAAATCCAAATTAAAATCAATTTATATTACAGGTTGTAATGCAATAGGAAAAACGCCTAGGGGGACGAATACTTTTGCAAGGCACAGTAAGAGCATTTCTGTTTTGTTTCTCCATCAGCTCATATGGTGTTTTTATGGAAATGGTACCGCAGTAAACTTTCATGAACCATCAGTTTGAGAGTTGACTATTCATTCAGTGAGTTGAGATAAGGTGGGGCTTTACCTAGCATAGACTTATAGATGACCTGGAGCCAGCCAACGAAAGCATACAGGTTGCAGTGGTGGGTAGTATATGGGGCTTTGGTGACAAAACGGATGGCACTGTGATAGACTACATCCAGTTTGCTGAGTAGAGTGTTGGAGGCTATTTTGTAAATGACATCGCCGAAGTCAAGGATTGGTAGGATAGTCAGTTTTACGAGGGTGTTTGGCAACATGAGTGAAGGAGGCTTTGTTGCGAAATAGGAGGCTGATTCTAGATTTAATTGTGAATTGGAGATGCTTAACCTCTTCAACCTATGGGGGCGCTATGTCATTATTGGATTAAAAAAAACGTGCCCGTTGTAAGCGCAATATTTTGTCACGAAAAGATGCTCGACTATGCATATAATTGCCAGTGTTGGAAAGAAAACACTCTGACGTTTTCAAAACTGCAAAGATATTATCTGTGAGTACCCCAGAACTGATCTTACAGGCGAAACCAAGATGAAACTTCAAACAGGAAATGAACAGGATTTTTGACGCTGTGTTTTACTAACGTCTCCTTATATGGCTGTGAATATGCTGTGAACGAGCTTATGCGCTCTGCCGTTCATCCAAGATGTCTGCAGCATTGTGGCGTATTTGTAGGCATATCATTGGAAGATTGGCCATAAGAGACTACATTTGCCAGGGGGCCGTCCTGTGTCCTTTGTCTAAATTAATGCGTAATTCCCAGTAACACTCATTTTGCCATGGGATACAGACAGAGAAGCACACTTCCAGGAACGATACCACATTGAAGAGATATGTAGAAAAACACCTTGAGGATTGATTCAAAACAACGTGGAAAAAGTTCGGCGTTTTTATAACTGAATTTTCATTTTTCTTTTGGTAGCCAAACATGACGCAGAAAACGGACCGATTTCTCCTGCACAAATAATCTTTCAGGACAACTGAACATTTGCTATCTAACTGAGAGTATCCTCATTGAAAACATCCGAAGTTCTTCAAAGGTAAATTATTTATTGAATGTTTTTGCGAAAATGTTGCCTGGTGATGCTAACGCTAAATGCTAATGCTAAATGCTAAATGCTAACGCTAAATGCTAAATGCTAGTTTTGCTATGGTAGAGAAGCATATTTTTGAAAAACTGAGATGACAGTGGTGTTAACAAAAGGCTAAGCATGAGAGCTAGCATATTGATTTCATTTCATTTGCGATTTTCATGAATAGTTAAAGTTGCGTTATGGTAATGGACTTGAGGCTGTAGTCATGATCCCGGATCCGGGTTGGCTCGACGCAAGAAGTTAACGTGAGTCTGGAAGGAGAGTTTACAGTCTAGCCAGACACCTAGGTATTTGTAGTTGTCCATATATTCTAAGTCAGAACCATCCAGAGCAGTGGTGATAGTCGGGCGGGAGGGTGCGGGCAGCAGTCTGTTGAAGAGCATGCACTTAGTTTTACTAGCATTTAAAAGCAGTTGGAGGCCACGGAAGAGTGCTGTATGGCATTGAAGCTTGTTTGGAGGTTTGTTAACACAGTGTCCAATGAAGGGCCAGATGTAAACAGAATAGTGTCGTCTGCGTAGAGGTGGATCAGAGAATCACCAGCAGCAAGAGCAACATCATTGATAAATACAGAGAAAAGAGTCGGCCCGAGAATTTAACCCTGTGGCACCCCCATAGAGACTGCCAGAGGTCCGGATAACAGTCACAAGGTCCAGATTTGACACACTGAACTCTATCAGAGAGGTAGTTGGTAAACCAGGCGAGGCAGTCATTTGAGAAGCCAAGTCTATTGAGTCTGCCGATAAGAATGCGGTGATTGACAGATTCGAAAGCCTTGACCAGGTCGATGAAGACGGCTGCACAGTACTGTCTTTTATTGATGGTGGTTATAATATCGTTTAGGACCTTGGCCGAGGTGCACCCATGACCAGCTCGGAAACCAAATTGCATAGTGAAGAATGTACCGTGTGATTCGAAATGGTTGGTGATCTGTTCGTTAACTTGGCTTATGAAGATTTTAGAAAGGCAGGGCAGGATGGATATAGGTCTATAACAGTTTGGGTCTAGATGACCGCGGCAGCTTTCCAATCTTTGGGGATCTCAGACGATACAAAGAGAGGTTGAATAGGCTAGTAGAAAGAAAGAGAGGGTCCAGATTGTCTTGCCCAGCTGATTTGTAGAAATCCAGATTCTGCAGCACTTTCAGAACATCAGCTGTCTGGATTTGTGTGGAGAAGCGGGGTGGGGGGCAAGGGGTGCAGAGATGTTGGCCGGGGTAGGGTAGCCAGGTGGAAAGCATGGCCAGCCGTAACATCCAGCCGTGGTGACAGTGTTTCCTATCCTCAATGGAGTGGGCAGCTGGGAGGAGATGCTTTTATTCTCCATGGTCATTACAGTGTCCCAAAACTTTTTGGGATTAGTGATACAGGATGCAAATTTCTGTTTGAAAAAGCTAGCCTTAGCTTTCCTAACTGTCTGAGTATATTGGTTCCTGACTTCCCTGAAAAGTTGCATATCGCGGGGGCTATTCGATGCTACGTGGCAACGGTGAGAGACTTGTTTCTGGAAAAGGTGGATTTTTAAAAGTATAAGCTTGAATTGTTTGGGCACAGACCTGGATAGTATGACAGAACTCTGCAGGCTATCTCTGTAGTAGATTGCAACTCCGCCCCCTTTGACTGACAGTTCTATCTTGTCAGAAAATGGTATAGTTAGGGATGGAACTTTCAGGATTTTTGGTGGCCTTCCTAAGCCAGGATTCAGACACGGCTGGGACATCCGGGGTGGCGGAGTGAGCTAGAGCAGTGAATAAACAAAGTTAGGGAGGAGGCTTATAATGTTAACATGCATGAAACCAAGGCTTTTACAGTTACAGAAGTCAACAAATGAAAGCGCCTGGGGAATGGGAGTGATGCTGGGGTCTGCAGGGCCTGGGTTAACCTCTACATCACCAGAGGAACAGAGGAGGAGTAGGATAAGGGTATGGCTAAAGGCTATAAGAACTGGTCGTCTAGTGCGTTCAGAAACAGAGAGTAAAAGGAGCAGGAGAATAGATTCAAGGCATAATGTACAGACAATGGTATGGTAGGATGTGAGTACAGTGGAGGTAAACCTAGGCATTGAGTGACGATGAGAGAGGTTGTCTTTAGAGGCACCATTTAAGCCAGGTGAGGTCACCGCATTATCTCCATGTATGACCAATAGACGATCCAAGCCCGCAAAGCAAGAGAGCAGCTAAAGTCAGACATAACAGAGAGCCAACTGGCATTTCTGATTGACACATTGGAGAAAGGAAAGGATCATGTCATGAGCAACTATCTTGAAATTAGAGATCACATCACACCGTCAACCGAGTTCAGGCGTCGTGTTGACGCATGTTAGGCAGATATTATCCAAATTGCCTATGAAAGGATATCAGGCATTGATGAAGCGTTTGATGCATAACAGGAATAATGTTGTCTCCATGAGCTACCTGATCACGACTACACTCACTCCATTTACGGATCTACTGTCTCACAATTGAGTCACAAGTCCAGCCATCACTCCATGTCCTCGTGTATGGCGGCGCTGTCAGCAAAGGAAGTTGAGTATGAAGTGTTGCTGGAGAAAAAGAAACAAAACTAAAGGATACAACACTTAGAAGAGCAGCAAAATAATGATCTTGAAGCTCAGAAATGTGAGTTGGAACGACTACAGGCAGAGAGAGATGTAAGGGCAGCTCGGGCCAGGTTGGAGGCCTACAACCAGGAGGTAGTATGGGAAACTAGCTTCCAAACTGCTGACAACATTACTCCAACTACCATCCAACAACCCTACAATGCTCCAGCGTCAGCATCTCATGTGGATGTGATTCTCTGGCTCAAGCCTTCCAAGATAGCATAGCCCTTATAAACTTCCAATACCAGAGCCATTTGTTTTCAATGTGGATCCAATTCAATTCCTTGAGTGGAAAGCCTCATTTGTGTCACTCATCGATCGAAGAAGCATCTTGTCAGCTGACAAGCTGTATTATCTTAAGAAGTATGAGGGTGGCCCAGCTCTTAAGACCCTAGATGGTACATTCTACAGAAATTATGACGAGGCCTACAAAGACACGTGGAACAAACTCAACCATAGATATGGCCAGCCACAGAGAGTCTTTAGAGAAAGGCTTGCAAACTGGCCAATAATTCAACCTAGGGACACTGTAGGACTCAGAGATGTTACAGAATTTTTGAATGCCTGTCATGATGCTTTAATTCATGTTAAAGACCTTCAGATATTAAATGACTGAAGAAAATCAGAAGCTAGTCCTAAAACTGCCTGACTGGGCAGCTTCTCGATGGAACAGAGAAGTTACACAAACCTCGAACAATAGTCAAGAATTCCCCAGATTCCAGGACTTTGCTGCCTTTATGACGATGGAAGCAGAAATTGCCTGCAATCTGATAACTTAATTCTAGGCTCTCCATTCATCCGAATGTACCACTGAGAAACAAAATGTCAGGGAGACCAATAGGAACAAGGCAAGTGTTCTCCGCACTCAAACAATCACAGATAGTGAGAATCAAAAGTCAGCCAAAGGAAGTGCGAGGCCTTCGTGTATGTTTTGTCAGGACAACAAGCATCAGCTCCATGGCTGTTCTAAATTCATGACAAAGTCTCTGGAGGAGCGACGTAAATATGTGAAAGAAAATAAGCTTTGCTATGGGTGCATGATACCTGGTCACAGTGCAAAGGACTGTCCTCATCACCAGACCTGTGACACCTGCAAAGGAAAGCATCCCACGTGTCTCCACGATGACAGTTACGTAAAATGGGAAAGGCCTACACCTCTGCCAATTTCTTCCCTAAATAATATGAATGAGGCAGAAACTGCATTGCCACTCCACGTAGCTGGAGAAGGACAATCTACTAACACTTCCATGATCGTACCAGTGTGGGTGTCATCAAAGAACAACTCAGGTGCTAAAAACGTGTCTACGCCCTGCTTGACACTCAGTGATACCTCATTAATTGACCAGGAAGTGAGCAACGTCTTACAAGCAGACAGGTATCCAGTGAAACCGAAATGAACTACTATGATAGGACGTGACACAGTTGTGAAAAGCGAAAGAGTCTCAGGGCATCGTGTGAAGGTTACAGCTCCACTATCCATATCGATCTTCCTCCAACCTACACCAAGGATTGCATACCTGTAAACCGCACCCACATTCCGACCTGTGAAACGGCCAAGAACTGGAATCATCTCTCCACAGTAGTAGATGAAATCGCACCACTGAAGGATTGTGAGGTTGGCCTTCTGATAGGCTTACAACTGCTCAAGGGAAATGGCACCAAAACAAATGATTTTAGGTGGCAATGATGAAACCTACGCTGTTCAATCTGACTTAGGATGGAGCATTGTGGTGCGCTCATCACCGTTCCTCGATAGTCTGTGGCACTGGGAAATTGTCAAAGAGACCCCCCCCCGCCTCAGTAACCCCTGCAGATGCTATTCGCATTCTGGAGTCCGATTTCAAGAACGCCAGTGAAGATGGCAAGACAGTGTCTCAGGATGACATCCTCTTCTTGAACAAGCTGAATGATGTGTCACAGGCCGGCTCATAGCCTGTGGCAAAAATGAGGGGACACGTACAACAGGTATAGGCCAATCAAAAAGTTTTTTATTATAAACCAAACTATTAACTTTAAACAAAGAAAAGGGAATGAGGTGTGAAAGTATTATCACGTAAGGTGTATGTGAAGTGCAGGGATGCGTGAATCTGTGCTTGTGAATGACTGAGTGAAAACTATGGAAAACTACAAAGGAACAAACTAAACAGGATCATACCTGGAGAAGCAGAAAGAGAGAGACAAGAGTGATTAGTGAAGCCGTTTCAATAACCTGAGCCCAGGTGACTCCAATCACTAACGACCCTCCTCTGCCTGCAGGAGGAACCGCCCCTGCATTGCAGAGGAGGGGCCGTGACAGATGGCATAAGGAAAAATAGTCATGGCCATTACGAAATGCCCTTGCCTTTTAAGAAGAGACCCAATCTACCCGACAACAAACAACTCACCATTGTACGGCTAAGCCATCTCAAAAGGAAACTGTTAAAGGATGAAAGGTATAAGGAACATTATGGCAATGAAAATAGTGACCCGAAAGAAGTTGAAGGTGATGGAAATGTAGCTGAGAAAGGGAATATTGCTGGTGCATGGTGTCTATCATCATAAGAAGCCAGATAAGCTACGCATAGTATTTGATTGCTCTGCCAAGTAAGTACAAGATAACCAGTTTAAATGACCATCGGCTTCCAGGGCCTGATTTGATAACAAGCTGAACTGTGTTCTCATGCATTTTCAGCAGCACCTTATTGCATTGATGTGTGACATTGAGAAGATGTTTCACCAGTTCCATGTGCCTGAGATTGACCGAAACTACCTATGCTTCCTTTGGTGGATAAAGGAAGACATTACTGCACAGCCACAAGAGTTCCACATGAAGGTGCATCTCTTTAGCGCTGCATCATCTTCTGGACGTGCAAACTCTGGGCTGAATCATCTATCTAAGGAGAACAGAGACCTATACCCTCTGGGCTCTGAGCGACTTTTACATGGATGACGGGGTCACAAGCATAGACAGTACGGTACATGCTATTCAGTTTGCACGTGAGGCTCGAGAACCTTGTGCGATGGGTGGTCTTTGACTGCACAACTTTGTATCCAATGACAGAGCTGTCCTAGAAAGCATACCACCATCTGAACGGGCATCTGACATTAAGGACCTTAACCTTGCATTTGTGACTTGCCATTGGAAAGAGCACTAGGGATTCAGTTGCACGTTGAGTCTGACTGCTTCAAGTTCAATGACAATCTCAAGGACCAACCTGCAAAGCATTGAGGTGTACTGTTTACAGTTGCCTCCTTGTATTATCCTTTAGGGGTTGTAGCTCCATTCCTGCTCAACGTAAAAAGAGTACTGCAGGAAATGTTTAGGCATGGCACAGGTTGGGATGACCCTCTGACTGATGAACTTCAACCAAAGTGGGAATGTTGGAAAAACGATCTTGTTCATTTGGAGACGGTGAACATACCCCGTAGTTATGTACCAGCTGACTTTGGAAGGGTTACCAAAACAGAGATACATGATTTCACTGATGCAAGCACGAGTGGATATGGTCAGTGTTCATATTTGAGACTCAAGAATGAAGAGGGAGACATTCATTGTGCTTTAGTCATGGGAAAAATCTCCTGTCACTCCCACAAAGGTCACAACTCATTTCCAGACGAGAACTCACAGCTGCAGGTGTCTCAGTAAAAGCAAGCAATGTCCTCAAGGAGGAACTTAGATATGCTGATTTTGAAGAGTTCTTCTGGGCAGACTACAGAGTAATTCTAGAGTACATTAACAATGACACAACGATTCCACACATTTGTAGTCAACTGAGTGCAGAAAATACATCTCAGACTCCCCAGCAATGGAGATATGCCCCGACTGATGAAAATCCCGCAGATCACGCGGCCAGAGGCCTAACTGTCAATGAACTGCTATCATCTGATTGGTTCACAGGACCCAAGTTTTATGGAATAAATAAATATTTTTCACAGAGGATGTGGTCTCAGAGTTGCAAGTGAGACCCGGGAGTCAGAAAGGCTCAAACACTAAACACGAGAACCACAGAACAAGTAAGTCTTGCAGATCGTCTGTCTAACCTCTCATCCTGGTCTTGGGCTTCTCAAGCTGTTGCATGTATTCTATGAGGAATCAGCAAGGACAGATCAAATGGTCTCTTGACGGTAATGGAACGGGAGAACGCAGAGCGTCTCATAATCGAAGATGTGCAGGGACATGTATATCAAGATGAGCTTAAGTTGCTAAGTGAAGGGACTCAACTGACACTCCAAAATTAGTTGTACTGCCTCAATGCCTTCCTAGACAAAAATGGTGTGCTCAGGGTGGGAGGAAGACTTTGTGACTCGTCTCTTCCTAACCCAGTCAAACACCCTGCAATCATTCCCAAGGAACGCCACATCACAAAAATGAGAATTGCTCACTACCATGAAAAGGTCAAACACCAGGGTAAAAGCCTCAGCTTTAATGAGATCAGGTCAAATGGCTACTGGATCCCAGGTATCAATAGCATCTTATCTTCACCAATGTGCGACTTGTAGAAAGCTCAGGAAAACCACAGAGGAGCAAAAGATGTCTGATCTCCCTCCAGAGCGTGTGGACTCATCACCTCCCCTTTACATACTGCAGTATGGATTGTTTTGGCCCATTTGTCATTAAGCAAGGACGAAGAGTGCATAAAAGGTATGGTCTTGTCTTAACCTGCTTTTGCTTATGTGCCGTTCATATTGAAATGTTAGATGACGTGTCAACAGATGCCTTCATATGGTCTGCGTTATGGTCTGCGTTGGTCTGCGTTGCTTCATAGCCAAACGTGACCAAGGAAGCAACTTTGTGGGAGCCAAAAATGAACTGAAGGAAGCACTCAAGGAAGTTAACACGGACAGGGTGACTGCCTATCTCGTTGAGAAACAGTGTGACTTTAGCATGGTGTCTGGGAGCGACAGATCAAGACAGTGAGAAGCATTTGACATGTTAAACATTTAAAAAAGTGTGATATTATTCTGTGCATGTACCATACGTGTTCGGGAATAAGTTTCATAGTCAGGCAAAAATGTATGAAACAAAATCATGAGTGGCTGAGCCCATCTTTGCTATTTTGTTCACTTGTCAAGTTATTCATTATTTATAACCCACCTGTCACTCTGAAGCTTCTCCTGAGGCACTGTCAAAGGAAACAGGAGGGCTCCATAATATTCCCAACACCTCTGTGTGTTCCACCTCAGAGCTCACAGCTCTATCTCTGGCTCAACTCACAGAGCAGTGCAACAATGCACCAGCCAAACTATTTATCTATGGGGGCAGAGTCAAGTCATTGGTGCCAGGTTGGCTTCTACTGCCTAACATCCTCTCTATGCCAGCCTGTTATCCATCTTATGGGACAGATTGTTGTTGCATGTGTCGTGTCACCCTGACAACTTCTTTTTAGGGCTTGTGTGGCAGCGCCAGCCTGGTTATTTTTCCTTGGGCAGTCCAGCTTGTCCTTGTATGCCAGTTGAGTGGTTCGTCCCCTTTGACAGCATGCTATTTCACCTTTGGCGTTCTGTGCGGCTGGTGGCTCACCGCTGGAAGTCAATGTCTCTGCTTACTACGTTCCAATTAACTTCTTCAGGCTAGGGTCCTTTTTTCTCAATTTCTGCCTGACTGATGTGCCCCAAGTAAACTGCCTGTTGCTCAGCCCCCGAAGCCAGGACATGCATATAATTGGTACCATTGGAAAGAAGACACATTGAAGTTTGTAGAAGTGTTAAAATGATGAAGGAGACTATAACACAATAGAAATGTTAGGAGAAAATCCAAAGAAAAACCAAACATAATGTTTTTTGAGAGCTCATGCTCTTACAATGGAAAGTATAGGGAAATAATTGAATCTAGCTCCCAGTGTGCAATTCATATGGCTTCCACTGGGTGTGAGCATTCATTGTTCAAGGTTTCTGTCACGTTCTGACCTTTATTTTCTGTGTTTTGTATTTAGTTAGTATGGTCAGGGCGTGAGTTGGGTGGGCAGTCTATGTTTGTTTGTCTAGGTTTTGGGAATTTCTATGTTTCGGCCTAGTATGGTTCTCAATCAGAGGCAGGTGTCATTAGTTGTCTCTGATTGAGAATCATACTTAGGTTGCCTGGGTTTCACTGTGTGTTTGTGGGTGATTGTTCCTGTCTCTGTGTGTGCACCAGATAGGACTGTTTTGAGTTTTCACATTTCTTGTTTTTTGTTAGTTTGTTCATGTGTACCTTTACGCATTAAAAAAGTACCATGGACAATTACCACGCCGCGTATTGGTCCTCTGATCCGTTTCGCCTCTCTTCTTCGGAAGAAGAGGAGAAAATTCATTACAGTTTCAGGCTTGTTTATTCTAAAACGAGTAAGAATAATGAGTTTTAGTACTGGGACACACTATTGGAACTATTGGAAGTGAAAAACACCTTGGGGATTGATTCTAAACAACGTTTACCATGTTTCAGTCGATATTATGGAGTTAATGTGGAAGAAAGTTTGGCGTTTGGATAAATGAATTTTTTTTTTTTTTTGGTAGCCAAACATGACGCAGAAAACGGACCGATTAACTAATCTTTCAGGAAA
This sequence comes from Oncorhynchus keta, assembly GCF_023373465.1. Taxonomy (NCBI): domain Eukaryota; kingdom Metazoa; phylum Chordata; class Actinopteri; order Salmoniformes; family Salmonidae; genus Oncorhynchus; species Oncorhynchus keta. Next base: position 38,989,884 of record NC_068421.1, read on the forward strand.
ACTGAACATTTGCTACCTAACTGAGAGTCTCCTCATTGACAACATCCGAAGTTCTTCAAAGGTAAAGGATTTATTGAATGTTTTTGCTGGTTTTTGTGAAAATGTTGCCTGCTAATGCTAACGCTAAATGCTAATGCTAAATGCTAACGCAAAATGCTAACGCAAAATGCTAACGCTAACGCTAAATGCTAAAAGCTAGTTTGCTATGGTTGAGAAGCGTATTTTGAAAATCTGAGATGACAGTGTTGTTAACAAAAGGCTAAGCTTGAGAGCGAATAGATTAATTTTATTTCATTTGCGATTTTCATGAATAGTTAACGTTGCGTTATGGTAAGGAGCTTGAGGCTGTATTCACGATCCCGGATCCGGGATGGCTCGACGCAAGAAGTTAACAAGAATTTAAGATTTCAACCGATATAAGACATTTTTATGATTATTCATTTGAATTGCGCACCCTCCAGTTTCACCGGAAGTTGTCTCGCTATTGGGACCCCTATCCCAGAGTTAACTCTCCACCCTCCTCACCAGAGTTTCGCATCTATCCCCCAGAACCACCTGTGACCCTCTGGCAGGCGCCAATCCAACAACAAAGCCATCACAGCTCTTATGATTACTAGAATAGAACATTTTGTAGATCTACCACTGTCATCATGCCTGGTGTGTTTCGGCCTTGCTCCCAGTCACATGTAGCTGCATATCACTGCACCATGCATATGAATGAAGCCCTAAAACGGGTGACCAATTTTGACTTTTATTTTATTTTATGAGCTTTCTATCCTCGCTGTATATTTGACAGCTTAGTGTGACTTATTTTGAAAGTTGTTTTTTTACCTTCTCTGCTTTTACGTGCCAAGGGTATATGGGAAACGGGCGCGAGAGGAAAAGGAAAATAAGTTCTTGTTAAGGTTGTTTTATGAGCATTGTATCCTCGTTGTATATTCAACAGTTTAGTATGACTTTTATTTTGAAAGCAGGTTTTTTGCCCTCTCTGTTTCACGCGCCAAGGCTATATGGGAAACGCCCTTATATCTCGCGCCGAGAGAGGAAAAGAACAATACGTTCTTGTTTAGGTTGTTCAAGCACCCAAGTAACAACGTCAAACTTAGAACCAAGCTAGAAAGAGAACAAGGTGTTTTCTGTCTTTCAATATTGGTCTTGTTTCACATATCTTTCTAATTATTTTGAACCTGTACTGAACAGATATTTGAGTTGTAATTGATGTTAGGAAGTCTGCTAGCAATATGACGTTATTAGCTGTAGCCTAGCTCCACTGGGTGCTGGCTAATATTAGTTCATCTTGCACCACATTATCAAGCTATTAGCAAGTAATCAACTATTCGGGAAGAAATTCTCATGCATATTGATGAATTTGATGTATCAAGCACGCTAATGTAAAGTTGTGTAAAAGTGTATTGTTTGTGGAATGTTTTGTACATATTGTAAGAGCATTTTTGTTTTGTTTCTCCATCAGCTCTTACAGTGTGTTATTGGAAATGGTTCCGCATTAAACTTTCATGAACCATCAGTTTGAGAGTTGACCAATGCTACAATGCAAGCTGGGGGGAGAGAGAGTCCACAAAAGCCTTCTCCTCATAAAACATAGAAATACAAAATAAATGCTTAAAAGATCATTATTATCATAATTTGGCATTTAAACCTTTCTAATGATCCCTAAATCCAAGAGTGGTGATGTAGGCTTATTTCTATAGAGGCAATATATGACCCGTTTCAGGAAACTTGGCATATTGTCGCGGGTCACTACTTCACAGGAGAGCCGTTTGAACGAAAGCTTTAAATAAATCTAAATCCATTTTTTGGTAGAAATGCCTTCTTGAACATGTGAACTTTTATGTGCTTTCGTAACAAAATTGTATGCTCTCCATAAATATGAATAAAATTGTTAAATTACGAGCCTAGTTGGTTTAGTACCAGAAAAAGTCAGCAAACTTCCCGCTCGCTACGATTTAGCTGAGATAATGAGTGGGCTGGGCATGCCGAGAGCTGAGTTTGGATTAGTCTGCAATATAGCACGCTTCTGTCTATTTCAGCTCGTCAGTATGTGTAGGTAATCCTGTCCACCACAGCTTTTTTTAAAAAATGTATTGTGTAGTAAACTGCATAAGTGTTGCTCTCCACTTTCTGTAGGACTGTTTTGACTGTTTCTGTAAGACTGTTTCCGAGTATGATAGCTAAGGAGATGGAGAAAACACCTGTCTCCGGATTACATCTTCCAACTAAGGGCAACCATGGCATCCGTGACAGAAGACGATTTCATCTATTATGTATACGGGTAAGATAGTTCAGCTAGCTACATTTTCAGATATTACATGTTTCTAATTTTGACAGAAAGTTGTTTCATTTTAAGTTAAAGTGTACTGTTAGCTAGCTAATGTTAGCTGGTTGGTTCGCTAGCTAATGTTATGTGTATGATCTTATTATTCAAATCTCAGAGCCATTTGTTTGGCTAGTTATAGCCTACTGTTAACTAGCTAAAATTGAACCTGGTTGTTTAGTTACCTGCACATGCATGCAGGGTAGTAACGTCACGAGTGGGGATTATGGTTTAGCTTGCTAGCTAGCTACACGTCTTAACAAAATACTCCACTTTGAAAGCATCCATTTCAATAGAATGTCACTGAAACAACTGTTGATAGACATAACGTTAGCTGGTAAATTCACTATCTATTCCAATTTCAGACCCCGGGTAAGTCTAGCAAGCTACATTTTCATATATTACACATTTTTAATTTTGACATAATGTCTTTTAATTTCAAGTTAAAGTGTACTGTTAGCTTGCTAGCGAGTAGAACATCACCTGATCAAAGCTGTCAGGGGAGTGCTGCTGGAAATGATTGTGGGAGGGAGGTCAAAACAGGGAGGTGGAAGGTGACATTTTCTTAATGTAAAACCTGAACACACATTACTGTTTGGTTCATTTATAGCTCATATTAGCCCCAGGGCTTTTGTGTTATGCCTAAGTAATAGAGAGGAATCAAAGCCGTGCAGGAATTTTAAAGAAAAGAAAGAAGAAGCTTCTCATATTTGGGAAGTATTTTGTGGACAGCAGGGAGTGTACATATATATAAAAATTCCTGCATGGCTTTGATTACTCTCTTCATTGCCTAGGCATAACACGTATGCCATGGGGTTAATATGATGATATATGATGTTCTACTTGTCCAATTTCCTTGGGAAATCAATGACCCCTGTTAACCAAATGGCAACCCTGGAAAGTAATGGGTTTAGCAGGACTCTGGGGTAAGGGCGAGAGTACACTGGCTTTAAATCCTATCCTGAGGCCTCTGATAAACTAACCTACAGTATGGACACCCCTGATTTGAACAGTGTTTCCTGACATTTTCACTGAAATAAGCACATCCCTGGTGATGCATATTATTTAGTATATATTTGGGTTTCATGTGAAAATTCTAGAAAATGCAAATGATCTAAAGCAAAATATCAGATCTGTCTCTCAGTCTTATGACCAAACAAAATACTAATTTAGTCTAAAAGACTTATCACAATTATTTTGGCTAGTTTATCTAGTTCAGTGTCTTTCTGGAATTGCATCAGCTGTGACATGGCTATAATTGACTATATGAGCAGACTAATCTGGCTAGTGTTGTGGGTCTGAGGGAGAGAGAAAAAAGCCTAGTGGTAGTAATTAATGGAGGAGTTCCAGGCTGGTCTTGGCAGAATTAAAGCTATTTGTAACACAATTAAAAAGGTAGACAGTGCTGGATGAGTTATAATGGAATCAATAGTAGCCATTCTCAGAGACGTTACATCATCATTTGCAGGTAGCTGTTGTCTAGTGATTAAAAGTGCTGAGTGTTCTGAATCAGTTGCATTGCTCTGGAAATGTTCTGAGGTTCAGGACTAATGATTTCACAGTAACACAAACTTCGAAAATGGAAAAACAGTGGACTGGGCATCGTCCACCATCATTAGTCATATGCAGTGGTGGAAAAAAGTACCTAATTGTCATACTTGAGCAAAAGTAAAGATTCCTTAACAATAATAATAATAATAATATATGCCATTTGGCAGACGCTTTTATCCAAAGCGACTTACGAAAAATGACTCAAGTGAAAGTCACCCAGTAAAATCCTACTTGAGTATAAGAAAGAAATGTATCAAAAGTAAAAGTATTAACCATTTCAAATTCCTTTTATTGAGCAAACAAGAAGGCCCGATTGTCTTGTTTTTTAAATTGACAGTTAGTCACGGGCATACTCCAACACTCAGACATAATTTACATACAAAGCATTTGTTTTTAGTGAGTCCGCCAGATCAGATGCAGTAGGGAAAAAGTATAAATAGTAATGTAAAATACAGATACTCCAAAAAACTACTTAAGAAGTACTTTTACTGAAGTACTTTACACTACTGGTCATATGGCCAACAACCATGTTGTATTTTCATTTATAAAAGAAAGGAAATCAATTCTTACAATTCATAAATCTACTGAAAATGTGCTTTTGAGGTCATTAAAACAGGAATACTGTACTTTATCTACAGAACATTCACAGGTGAAGTCCAGATATAAAACATGTACAGTACCAGTCAAAAGTTTGGATGCACCACCTCATTCAAGAGTTTTTCTTTATTTTTACTATTTTCTACATTGTAAAATAATAGGGAAGACATCAAAACTATGAAATAACTCATATGGAATCATGTAGTAATCAAAAAAGTGTTACACAAATTAAAATATATTTTAGATCGTTCAAACCCTTTGATTTGATGACAGCTTTGCACACTCTTGGCATTCTCTCACCCAGCTGAGCATGCTTTCCCGTCACTCTGCAGTCCAACTCATCCCAAACCATCTCAATTGGGTTGAGGTCGGGTGATTGAAGAGGCCAGATCATCTGATGCAGCACTCCATCAATCTCCTTGATCAAATAGCCCTTACACAGCCTGGATGTGTGTTTTGAGTCATTGAAAAACAAATGATAGTCCCACTAAGCGCAAATCAGATGGGATGGCGTATCGCTGCAGAATGATGTGGTAGCCATGCTAGTTAAGTGTGCCTTGAATTCTAAATAAATCAGTGACAGTGTCACAAGCAAAGCACCCTCACACCTCCTCCTCCATGCTTCACGGTGGGAACCACACATGCGGAGATCATCCGTTCACCTACTCTGCATCTCACAAAGATACGGCGGTTGGAACCAACAATCTCAAATTTGGACTCTTCAGACCAAAGGACAGATTTCCACCGGTCTAATGTACATTGCTTGTTTTTCTTGTCCCAAGCAAGTCTCTTATTATTGGTGTCCTTTAGTAGTGGTTTCTTTGCAGCAATTTGACCATGAAGGCCTGATTCACACATTCTCCTCTGAACAGTTGATGTTGATGTGTCTGTTACTTGAACTCTGTGAAGCATTTATAAGGGATGCTATCTGAGGTGCAGTTAATTGCCGATTTCTGAGGCTGGCAACTCTAATGAATTTATCCTCTGTAGCAGAGGTAACTGGGTCTTCCATTCTTGTGGTGGTCCTCATGAGAGCCAGCGCCATCATAGCGCTTGGTGGTTTTTGCGACTGCACTTGAAGAAACTTTCAAAGTTCTTGAAATTTTCCGGATTGACTGGCCTTCATGTCTTAAAGTAATGATGGATTGTCGATTCTCTTTGCTTATTTGAGCTGTTCTTGCCATAATATGGACTTGGTCTTAAAATAAAATCTTATTTGTCACGTGCGTCGAATACTACAGGTATCTTACAGTGAAATGCTTACTTACAGGCTCTAACTAATAGTGCAAAAAAATGTATTAGGTGAACAATAGGTAAGTAAAGAAATAAAAAGACTGGCTATATACAGTAACGAGGCTATAAAACTAGCGAGGCTACATACAGACACCGTTTAGTCAGCCTGATTGCGGTAATATGTACATGTAGAGATGGTTAAAGTGACTATGCATATATGATGAACAGAGAGTAGCAGTAGTGTAAAATAGGGGTTGGTGGGTGGTGGGTGGCGGGACACAATGCAGATAGCCCGGTTAACCAATGTGAGGGAGCACTGGTTGGTTGGCCCAATTGAGGTAGTATGTACATGAATGTATAGTTAGAATGACTATGCATATACTGTATGATAAACAGAGAGTAGCAGCAGCGTAAAAAGAGGGGTTGGGGGGGCACACGATGCAAATAGTCCAGGTAGCCATTTGATTACCTGTTCAGGAGTCTTATGCTTGGGGATAAAAACTGTTGAGAAGCCTTTTTGTCCTAGACTTGGCACTCCGGTACTACTTGCCATGTGGTAGTAGAGAGAACAGTCTATGACTGGGGTGGCTGGGGCCTTTGACAATATTTTGACCTTCCTCTGACACCGCCTGGTGTAGAGGTCCTGGATTTTTATTTCACCTTTATTTAACCAGGTAGGCTTGTTCAGTTATCAGTTATCATTTACAACTGCGACCTGGCCAAAAATAAAGCAAAGCAGTTCGACACATACAACAACACAGAGTTACACATGGAATAAACAAACATACAGTCAATAATACAGTAGAAAAAATCTATATACATTGTGTGCAAATGTGGTACGATAAGGGAGGTAAGGCAATAAATAGCCCATGGTGGCGAAGTAATTGCAACATACCAATTAAACACTGGAGTGATTGATGTGCAGAAGATAAATGTGCAAGTAGAGATACTGGGGTGCAAAGGAGCAAGATAAATAAATAAATACAGTATGGGGATGAGGTAGTTTGATGGGCTATATTATAGATGGGCTATGTACAGGTGCAGTGATCTGTGAGCTGCTCTGACAACTGGTGCTTAAATCTAGTGAGGGAGATATGAGTCTCCAGCTTCAGTGATTTTTGCAGTTTGTTCCAGTCATTGGCAGCAGAGAACTGGAAGGAAAGGCGGCCAAACGAGGAATTGGCTTTGGGGGTGACTAGTGAGATATACCTGCTGGAGCGCGTGCTACGGGTGGGTGCTGCTATGCTGACCAGTGAGCTGAGATAAGGTGGGGCATTACCTTGCAGAGACTTGTAGATGACTTGGAGCCAGTGGGTTTGGCAACGAGTATGAAGCGAGGGCCAGCCAACAAGAGTGTACATGTCGCAATGGTGGGTAGTATGTGGGGCTTTGGTGACAAAACGGATGGCACTGTGATGCATCCAATTTGTTGAGTAGAGTGTTGAAGTCTATTTGGTAAATGACATCGCCAAAGTCGAGGATTGGTAGGATGGTCAGTTGTACGAGGGGATGTTTGGCAGCATGAGTGAAGGATGCTTGGTTGCGAAATAGGAAGCCAATTCTTGATTTAATTTTGGATTGGAGATGCTTAATGTGAGTCTGGAAGGAGAGTTTACAGTCTCAACAGATACCTAGGTATTTATAGTTGTCCACATATTCTAAGTCAGAACTAAGTTATCCAGAGTAATGATGCTGGACGGGCAGGCAGGTTTCGGGCTGTGATCGGTTGCAGAGCATGCATTTAGTTTTACTTGCATTAAAGAGGAGTTGGAGGCAACGGAAGGAGAGTTGTATGGCATTGAAGCTCATCTGGAGGTTAGTTAACCTGTTACTCCTACCCCCTACTTTTTCGAACATTCTGTTAAAAATCGCGCAACATTTCAGTGCCCTGCTGCTCATGCCAGGAATATAGTATATGCATATGATTAGTATGTGTGGATAGAAAACACTCAGACGTTTATAAAACTGGTTAAATCACGGCTGTGACTATAACAGAACGTGCGTTTCATCAAAAAGCGCAGGAAAATCTGATCACTGAAAATGGAAATATATATCCATCCGCCACCCATTGATAAAGGCGAACCACAATAAATGGGGCTCAGGTTGCAATACCTACAGCTTCCACACGATGTCAACAGTCTTGTCATTTGCCTAGGCTTTGTTTCTTGGTCAAACGAAGAAGAGACAAGCCATTTGTTCAGGTCTCCGACCGGATATTTTGGTTGAGATTTACCCGGACATTATTTCCAGACGGACAGCTAAAGAATATACATCGCCTCGTGATCAAATTGGTCGCTTATTAACGTGTACTAATACCTAAAGTTGCATTACAAAAGTATTTCGAAGTGTTTTGTGAAAGTTTATCGTCAACTTTTTTAATAAAAAAAAATGACGTTACGTTATAAGACGCTATTTTTTTCCGTTTATCACACAGTCTTCATAGATCGATATCTAGGCTATATATGGACCGATTTAATCGAAAAAAAAGACCCAATAGTGATTATGGGACATCTAGGAGTGCCAACAAAGAAGATGGTCAAAGGTAATGAATGTTTTATATTTTATTTGTGCGGTTTGTGTAGCGACGACTATGCTAATTATTTTGTTTACGTCCCCTGCGGGTCTTTTGGGGTGTTACATGCTATCAGATAATAGCTTCTCATGCTTTCGCCGAAAAGCATTTTTAAAATCTGACTTGTTGCCTGGATTCACAACGAGTGTAGCTTTAATTCAATACCCTGCATGTGTATTTTAATGAACGTTTGAGTTTTAACTAGTACTATTAGCATTTAGCGTAGCGCATTTGCATTTCCAGATGTCTAGATGGGATGCCTGCGTGTCAGGTAGGAGCAAGAGGTTAACACAGTGTCCAAAGAAGGGCCTGAAGTATACAGAATGGTGTCGTCTGCGTAGAGGTGGATCAGAGAATCACCAGCAGCAAGAGCAACATCATTGATGTATACAGAGAAGAGAGTTGGCCCGACTATTGAACCCTGTGGCACCCCCATAGAGGCAAGCAGCTGGATGGCAGGCAGCTTAGCCCTGTGATGTACTGGGCCTTATGCACTACCCTCTGTAGTGCCTTGCGTTCAGAGGCCAAGCAATTGCCGTACCAGGCAGTGATGCAACCAGTCAGGATGCTCTCAATGTTGCAGCTGTGAAACCTTTTGAGGATCTCAGGATTCATGCCAAATCTTTTAGTTTCCTGAGTGGGAATAGGCTTTGTCGTGCCCTCTTCACGACTGTCTTGGTGTGTTTGGACCATTTCTAGTTTGATGTTAATGTGGACACCAAGGAACTTGAACCTGCTCCACTAAAGCCCCGTCGATGAGAATGGGGTGTGCTCGGTCCTCCTTTTCCTGTCATCCACAATCATCTCCTTAGTCTTGGTTATGTTGAGGGATAGGTTGTTATTCTTGTACCACCCGGCCAGGTCTCTGTCTCGTTGTTGTCGCTGATCAGGCCTACCACTGTTGTGTCTCCTCCAAACTTAATGATGGTGTTGGAGTCATGCCTGGCCATGCAGTCATGGGTGAACAGGGAGTACAGGAGGGGACTGAGCATGCACCCCTGGGGAGCTCCTGTGTTGAGGATCAGTGTGGCAGATGTGTTGCTACCTACCCTCACCAACCTGGGAGCGGCCCGTCAGGAAGTCCAGGATCCAGTTGCAGAGGGAGGTGTTAAGTCCCAGGATCCTTAGCTTCGTGATGATCTTTGAGGGTACTATGGTGTTGAACGCTGAGCTGTAGTCAATGAATAGCATTCTCACATAAGTTACATTTTTGTCCAGGTGGGAAATGTCAGTGTGGAGTGCAATAGAGATTGCATCATCTGTGGATCTGTTTGGGCGGTATGCAAATTGGAGTGGGTCTAGGGTTTCTGGGATAATGGTGTTAATGTAAGCCATTACCAACCTTTCAGAGCACTTCATGGCTATGGACGTGAGTGCAACGGGTCTGTAGTCATTTAGGCAGGTTGCCCTTGTGTTCTTGGGCACAGGGACTATGGTGGTCTGCATGAAACATGTTGGTATTATAGACTCAATCAGGGACATGTTGAAAATGTCAGTGAATACACCTGCTAGTTGGTCAGCACATGCCCGGGCACATGTCCTGGTAATCCGTCCGGCCCCGCAGCTTTGTATATGTTGACCTGTTTAATGGTCTTACTCACGTCGGCTACGGAGAGCGTAATCACACAGTCGTCCGGAACAGCTGATGCTCTCATTCATGCCTCAGTGTTGCTTGCCTGGAAGCGAGGATAGAAGTGATTTTGCTTGTCTGGTAGGCTCATGTCACTGGGCAGCTCGCGGCTGTCCTTTCCTTTGTAGTCTGTAATAGTTTCCAAGCCCTGCCACATATGATTGAGCGTCGGAGCCGGTGTAGTATGATTCAATCTTAGTCCTGTATTAACGCTTTGCCTGTTTGATGGTCCGTCGCAGGGCATAGCAGGACTTCTTGTAAGCTTCCGGGTTAGAGTCCCGCACCTTGAAAGCGGCAGCTATACCCTTTAGCTCAGTACGAATGTTGCCTGTAATCCATGGCTTCTGGTTGAGATATGTACGTACAGTCACTGTGGGGACGACGTCCTCGATGCACTTATTGATAACGCCAGTGACTGATGTGGTTTACTCCTCAATGCCATCGGAAGAATCCTGGAACATGTCCCAGGAGGGCAAATAGCAAAACTGTCCTGTAGTTTAGCATCTTCATCTGACCACTTTTTTATAGACCGAGTCACTGGTGTTTCCTGCGTTAATTTTTTCTTGTAAGCAGGAAGCAGAAAGATAGAATTGTGGTGGGATTTACCAAATGGAGGGCGAGGGAAAGCTTTGTACATGTCTCTGTGTGTGGAGTACAGGTGATCTATATTTTTTTCCCCTCTGGTTGCACGTTTAAGATGTTGATAGAAATTTGGTAGAACTGATTTAAGTTTCCCTGTCTCTGACCACTTGGGGCGCTGCCTCTGGGTGAGTGGTTTCCTGTTTGCTTATTTCCTTATACTGCTGACTGAGTGTGGTCTTAGTGCCAGCATCCGTATGTGGTGGTAAATAAACAGCCACGAAAAGTATAGCTGAGAACTCTCTAGGCAAGTAGTGTGGCCTGCAATTCATCACAATATACTCTACTTCAGGTGAGCAAAATCTAGAGACTTCTTTAGATTTTGTGCACCAGCTGTTGTTTACAAATATACAGAGACCGCCTCCCCTCGTCATTCAGCCATGATTCCGTGAAACATTGGATATTACAGTTTGATGTCCCGTTGGTAGGATATTCGTGATCGTACCTTGTCTAATTTATTGTCCAATGATTGCACGTTGGCGAGTAGTATTGACAGTAACGGCAGCTTTTCCACTCGCCTTCTCCGGGTCCTGACCAGGTATCCGGCTCTTTGTCCTCTGTACCTGCGTCACTTCCTCTTGCAAATAACAGGGATGTTGGCCCCGTGGGCTGTTTGGAGCCCCGTGGGCTGTTTGTCTTGTGCGTCATCCTTGTTGTAGAAAACATATTTGTCTAATCCGAGGTGAGTGATCGCTGTCCTGATATCCAGAAGCTCTTCTTTGCCGTAAGATACGGTATGCAGAAACATAATGTACAAAGTAAGTTAAAAAAAGAACGCAAAAAAAGTTAACTGCCTGTTGCTCAGGACCTGAAGCCAGGATATGCATATAATTGCTACCATTGGAAAGAAATGTTAAAATAATGTAGGAGACTATAACACGATAGATATAGTAGGAGAAAATCCAAAGAGAAACCAACCAGAATTTAGTTTTTGTTGAGAGACCATGCTCTTACAATGGAAAGTGTAGGGGCATACTGAATTCTAGCTCCCAGGATGCAATTCCTATGGCTTCCACAAGGTGTCAGAAGTCTATGTTCAATGTGTAAGGCTTGTAACTTCCAAAAACGAATAAGAAATATCAGTTTTATTACAGGGACACAGTCTTGGAAATTCATGTTTGGGTGCGCCATGAAGACAAGACACACCTGCTAAAATCGGTTTCCGATTGAACATACTTCTTTCCGTAAGAAATATTATAGTTTTATTATATTTTCGGGTATCTGAAGAGTGAATAGAAACATATTTTGAATTGTTGAAGCAAAGTTTAGGGGTATATTTTTGAATGCATGCTCTGCACATTGAATGAGTGGATTACTCAAATCGATGGCGCCAACTAAACAGACTTTTTGGGATATAAAGAATGATTGTATCTAACAAAATGACACTACATTTTATATTTGGGACCCTTTGGATGACAAATCAGTGGAAGATTTTTAAAAAGTTAGTGAATATTTAATCGCTATTTATGAATTTATGAAACCTGTGCCGGTGGAAAAATATTTTGTTGTGGGGCGTCGTCCTCAAACAATCGCATGGCATGCTTTCGCTGTAATAGCTACTGTAAATTGCACAGTGCAGTTAGATTAACAAGAATTTTAGCTGTGGTTATGCAAAATCACTTGATGTTTTTGAACTAGTGAATCTAACGCGCCAATGTAAACTCCAATTTTTTTATATAAATATGAACTTTATCAACCAAAACATGCATGTATTGTGTAACATGAAGTCCTATGAGTGTTATCTGATGAAGATAATTCAAGGTTAGTGATTAATGTTATCTTTATTTATGCTTTTTGTGAATGCTATATTTTTCTGGAAAATGGCTGTGCTTATTGTGGTTTGGTGGAGACCTAACATAATCGTTTGTAGTGCTTTCCTGAAAAGCCTATTTGAAATCGGCCTCTTTTGTGGGATTAACATCGAGAATAGCTTTAAAATGACATCAGACACATGTATGTTTTAGGAATTGTAATTATGAGATTTCTGTGGTTTGAATTTGGCGCCCTCTATTTTCACTGGTAGTTGCCATATCGATCCCGATATCGGGATTGCAGCCATAACAGGTTAATGTCCATAATGTTTAGCGGGACGCCTATCCCTGAGAGGTTTTTAAGCTGGTTGAGAGAATGCAAAGCTGTCATCAAGGCAAAAGGTGGCTACTCTGAAGAATCTCAAATATATTTTAAATTTGTTTAACACTGTTTTTGGTTACTACATGATTCCATATGTGTTATTTAATTGCTTTGATGTCTTCACTATTATTCTAATATATAGAAAATAGTAAAAATAAAGAAAAACCTAGGAATGAGTAGGTGTGTGACTGGTACTGTATGTAATAGACTATGTACCTCACACATAGTTCATAGAGCATTAAGAATTAAACCTGTTAATACAGCCCCACCTGAATGGCTGACAAGTGGCTTACTGCCTTTGATGAGATCTACTATGTACACAATGACATTATCGGTGTGTGATAAAGCTATTACTAATGCATGACCTATGATATCTAACTACACCATCCTTTTCCAGATGTCACACAACTCTGTTAGAAGTTTGTATTCAGTAGGCCAGTCAACGACAGTCACTTAGACGCCTCTCTCACAGTAGACTGCTTCCTCAGTCTTTTTTGGTATCAGCAGTTTAATGGTATTTAAAGTGAGCAGCCATCCACCGTTTTTTGACCACCCACTGATGGTTATTTTATTGGTCGCTCTTTGAGGGGAGATTATAACATGTTGTTGTTCATCTAAGGGATTGTGTACTGTGCACAGAGCTTGGCAGTCAAAATCATCCTTTAGGATATTTCATTTGATTTGATAATGGGGCTGTTTTTTTTCTCTCCAGCCCACATGTACAGTACATCAGTGAACCAGTAATGGATTATTTAAATAGGTTTAAATTCTTGTGCAGAAAATGAACTAGTTTCCCATTCCAATTTTTCTTAAAAGATGCTGAAAGGGGTTTTCTTTATCACTCTGTGAAATGTGGTTTAATGCTATTGTAACTATTCTCGTTGGTGGAAGGAGAGGAGGACCAAAACGCAGCGTGGTAAGGGTTCGTCATATTATAATAGAAAAACTGAACGCTACACAAAATAACAACGAAGAGAAAACAAAACATTTCTGCCAGGTGAATAGACACTAAACAGAAATTAATCACCCACAACCAAAATGGGGATAACAGGCTACCTAAGTATGATTCTCAATCAGAGACAACGAACGACACCTGCCTCTGATTGAGAACCATACTAGGCCAAACACATTGAAATATAACAACATAGAAAAAAGACCAGACTACCCACCCCAACTCACGCCCTGACCAACCTAACACAGACATAAAAAAGGAACTCAGGTCAGACCGTGACAGTAATTTATTTGTGGGAAACGCTTTTGGTGTGGAGGGAGATGGAGAGCACAACTGCACAGTAGCTGTTCACAATGGCATGTTTCTCCAGCACCTTGTATCCAGGCTAATCTAAGAGATGTCTCTAAAATAGGTTACTAAACCGCACTAAGCAATTACATTTGCAGACTAATGGGGAGATCTATCAACGTTTACACCCCTAAGTAGATAAATGCTAGAGGAATTAGCTTGGATAATTAATTTACCTTTCCCTGCAAACATAATACTGGTAATTCTGTAATTCCACGAGGTCAATCGTCAATAAGATCGAAGTTAATGTATCTACAGACATTGCCAGACATATTCCTCTACTGAACAATACACCTTCCCCCACAGAAGAGGCGGTCTCTTCACAGTTAATACACTAATTAGATAACTGAAAAACCTATTGTGTGCAGTAATTTATGTGCTCTGTGCATTCATGTTGCCTATACAGGCCATTATGAATTGCAGTAGAGTATCACACAGATAAAGAGTAATAACTTTCCTGTACATTGTTAGGCCATATAAAAGGTCAGATCTCTTTCTCGTCCAGTCATATAGGCGTAAAATATGAGTTTGTGCCACTGTCCCCAACCATTTTAATTAATGTCCCTGTTATCCTTTGTTGTATTATTATTATTGTACTGGGCATCCAATGACAATGGATAACACGACAGATTCATCAAGCCATCAAATGAATAACAACTCCATCAAGCTATCCGACATAACTCTCTTTGAAAGCGATTGCACGTCTTTGTTTGGGGGACGTTCCCTCTAATGAATAGCTTACACAACGCACACACCCATCATGGCACACCGGGAGGTTGAGTTCCTGTTGTTCCTCTTCAAGAAGAAGCAGCGTTTGTGTTTGGGGGTTAGATTTAGGGTGTGTCTGATTTGACACTGTACATGTACCTTTGATTGTATCTAAGCTTCCTGTAAGGTCTTGGCAGCCATACAGTCCCGCTGTCTGTACTGACAGCAGCCCAAGCTCCAGAAGATTATAGGGCCCCCATCTCACACTGCGTCTCATTAGGGAGGTTGCGTTCTCCCGCTCTGATGTTTGCTATCACTGCCGAGCCTGTGTGTCTATCTGTCGGCAGGCAGAAAGGAGAGAAACTAGGGGGCACTTCCTCCTCCTCAGACAGAGTGGGTGAGTTTGAACGTCTTTAAGGGGACTGGGGGAAGCTGATTCTCTAGTTGAGTTGGACACTTCAACACATGCTGTTTCTTCTGTCAAAGAACGAGAGACTGAATGTTCCTCGTTTAAAAGCTAAGTAAGTCTACAGGCTGGCAGTGGTGCAGTAGTCACGGTCTTAACAAGGGGGGCGACTTCACATTTATACTTGAGATGGATGCACTTAGCTGAATTGAAATAGTAAATGTGACATTTACTGTGGAAATTAAACATCCTGATGCACAATAAAGAAATACCTATTCCTTTGCTAATCTTAAACATGAAGTAGTGACTGGAGCTAGCAAAGTCAAAAAGGCAGTAGGTGTTGACCTACTCCCTCATGGTCTTACGTTCTATCAATAAGAACATTATTGAAATCATATTTTACAAGAGACAATCAAGACACAGCTCAGTTTTATTACAGAAACTCTCTGGCTACACTTAACCTCACAACAACCCAGTTTGCAGCCTAAATAAACAATTTAGATTACATTTGTATTGTTACTAAGCATAAATGTTGAATGTCTCAAAATGGACACATCTCCCAGCACTGGCAAGGTCCTCTAGGGCAGGGCAATACTACTTTCTCTCAGCTGGTATTCACAATGTTTTGTTGAACAAAAAGCCATAGAAAATGCTGCCAAAATACATTTGGTAATCTCATTTCACAATGCTAGATAGGCATAGAATTCACAATCCATGTTAATCCACCACCATCACTGCTGATACCGCTTGAAGAAGTGGCTGTAACACGGGAAACTGAATTATAGCAACCTCCTGGAGGTGCAAATAATATATGTTATATACAATGTGACACTAAAGCAATGCACAGAAACATTTTCCTGAGTCTCATTTCCCTTTTATTGAACAGCAGGTAATGCATAACGTGTTGCCTTAAGAATTTGCATATAAATAACGGCAGTGCTTATCAAGCCTATTTAAAAAGACCACAGCACGGAGAAAAGAGTTGGCTTTATATTAATGTAATGGATTTCCTTTATTCCCTTACCATCTGGGTTCTTGTGGGGCCTGGTCTTTAGAGGGATGGGTTAGTGTTGGCGACAGGTGTCGATGGAATCTCGAACCATTGAACTGGGCGGCCTGATCATGTGATAAAAGTATCCTCCTAAATGCAACTAGATTAACAGAGCACTACAAAAGTAAGGGGAGAGGCAGAGTGTAAACAACTCCCATTTCCCCCGTTCCCACAGCCCACCCCCACCAAAGGTACCCGGTGCAATGTTATTGACGCCTCCAAAACGGAGAGGCTGAACAAATTAACCTTGCTTGGTAATTATGTGGAACAACAAGCCAGTGGTGGACATGTTTCGCTGCTCCCAGCATTAAAGTCCCAATCCAATCAATAGTAAAGTGTATAAACGGCATCGCAATGAATGAATGTTTCCATGGACTCATTGAAGTCTTCAGTGAAACTCACAGGGCTTGCCAAGGCTTTGATATGCATACAACAGCCAAGCATAGAGAGATGAGAAAGTGAGATCAAAGGCTTCACAATGGTTTCCTCATAGACTAACTGATGAAGGTGCTCATGTAGATGGATATAATGACTAATTATTCAGGCAGCAGTTCATCCCATCCAAAGTCACCTCTGGCGCTCCTCTTTCCTATGCTTTTCACGAGGAGCACAATTAGCCTAATTAAGCACATTACAAATAAACCAGATGGATCTGTAAATGTAGTGTTTCAAGGTAGAGTTACTTCGTATGCTATTAGAACAACTTTTCACGAGGCTATATGAGTTATGTCGCTGTTAAACCTCAAATAGCTAAGGCAGTTCTTTTCTTTGTCAATCACGTTGGTAATTTGAATGCTGGTGGTTCCCGTTATAAAGACACACCTACAGTTCACGATTACTCATTTGAATAAGAAAAGCAGGTCTATCTGAATAATATGGAGGCATTGTAATGGCATCATAACCTTGGGAGAGTGAATTGTTTGCTTGTCTGTCCTGAAAACACTGAACGGTGCTCATATGTTATTATATGCACTCTGAAATTCTAATCATAATTATTTTAAAGCCTGCACTGGAATTCTTTCTCGACACTCTGAATTCCCCGACAGTCCAAATTTGATCAACCACCTTCGAAATAATTTCAAGACTGTCGCCGGTTAATAATTTGCTAGATGTGTAAAGATTCAATGACCTTGATGCTTTCTGCTCTTCATCAAATCATGTTGGAAATCACATCTCAAATCTGCAGGCGTTCTCTCTCATCCGTGAGGACGGTGTGGTGTTTGACAAGGGTGTCCTCTCGCACCATTTCTGATTTAATGGAAGATTATATAAATAATGCCCCATGGCCTCTCAGCCCTGGCAGACCTCAGATGATGACTAATCAACAGATGCAGCACGGTCGGTCCTACCTCTGATTGCAGCCAACCATCATTTAGGGTTGTTCTATTTTGCAGCAAAAGCTGTGACTGAATGATCACCTATGTTCAGTTGGCTGACCTGCACAAAACAGCTGTTTCCACCATTTCAATTGTTTGTTCCTGCACAGATTCCCAGGGTTATTTGTGTTGAGGGAAAATATCCTGTTTGTAGTGACTGAACAGCACCCCCGTTAAAACATCAACACTAACGAGATTTTGTCTTCATGCAATGGTTTCATCTACACATAAAATAGTATTATCTGGCACTGGTCTCACTATAGGATCTGTCCATTCAAAGTTCTCCAATATTTTTGTTTTACTATATTGTCTTCACAGTTTTCATAAGAGCCATACTAACTTCTGTTTGAATGATTTTGCATCCTTTAATTAATTTAATTTCACCTCAACAAGGTTCACATGTGAAACAAAACAAATAGAAATGATCCTTTGTGTACGAAAAGTAAATGAAGAGTATTGATCATAATGATGGACGGTTTGGATGTCTGGCTGACACGGTTTAGCAGTCTGGAAAATGATATTTCTGTCTCCTGCCTAACCATTTTGTGACAGACTGATCCCCTGGGGACATGGGCTCATCAATGGCTCCACAGTTGAGTAGAAAGCAGTGCTTTTGTGGTACTATTTTATCCAACAAGCTCATCTGGAGTCAACACAGTTATTGACCATGCTGGTTTCTAGTTTAAGTTATTCTACTGACAGTCATAATAGGCAGTTTAGACATGGACTTATTCCATTCTTGTGTCGGAGTCTCAGAGATATAAAACATGCAACCAATCATGCAGGAATATTTAACAGCTATGTTCCCTTGCATTGTGCTACTGCCATGTTGACAACCAACAGTACCGCAAATAGCAGGCTGAGCAATAATCCTTTGAAAGGTATGACTAAATACGGAAAAGAAAATCCACCTAATATGAGTTAAGGTGACAACGATGAATCCTGTCTTATGTTGATAATAAATCATTTCTCAAAGTGAAAGCGGCAGTCACAGTGCATTTCCTTCCCATAATTACCACAGAAATATAGACTTCTTCAACACTTATTTGAGGTGTATGTACGGTAGGCTTCACATGCTATGTGACCTCTAGTTGGAAGAAAGTGTTGTTTGAGGTGCAAAGTTCTGGATCTAAAATCCATCCCAAAGCCCAATGTTCCTTACTACAAGGGAGTGCTCAGCTGTGAGCTACCAACCTTGGTAACTAGGCTACAAAACTGCATTAAAAAAATGATATGATAATAATAATAAAAAAAATAGCAGCTGTTTTTTAAAGGTGCATCATCTGTCTTTGGGAAGCTATTTGCCTGCTTCCTCCAATTGAGTCTAGAGGCCAGTCATTTTGATTCCAAGAAGCAAGTCTGCTCTCACATTTATTTATATAAATATTGTTAAAGATGTCAAGTCACTGGGAGCAACTGTCAGCTCTGTTTCTCCCAGCCAGAGTTACCAACATTGAATTATAATGGAAGGGTAGGACTGCACTTCAGCTTTATTGCCAAGACTGTGTTCATATTGGAATCAGTTATGGCCAATTGATGCAGTCAGAGGTCTTTATGGGTAACATGATGTTATGGAACAGCATCGAAAAGACTGCATCACACAGCATATTGTATGTGTGAGTGTGGTTGGGACATATGGGGAACTCAAGCCAACCAATATATAACCCATAACAAAATATCTTGTTTATTGGCATATCAAATAATGAAGCTAAGCTATATACGTGATTAATTGTCTGACAGTAATACATGCCTTGGGGGAAGTTATCTGGGCTGAATACCACACCATCTGTCTGTGTTCTGTGTTGTGGATTGTCAACAAGACTGATGCTAAAATACTGATTGTATACATTGTATTACTGAATGAAAGCCACAGCAATTCCTATTCAGCATTGTTGACCTTGCTTTGACAAATTCTTGTTTATTCTTCATAGAATCATCATTGCTTGCAACTACTAAGAGATTCCAACTAACCTCTTGCATCAAGTGTCTGGAAAGAAAAAAACACTCATTTATCCACACCATTATACCGAGATTAATTTTCGATCGGAAACTCTCCCTGTATCCCAAAAGAATGCATCGTCCAACAATTATATGTTTTTTTACCAACCTGGAAATACATAACTATTCAGCCATTCTCTCCCCGAATGCAGCATCGTTAAGTGTATGCCCAAGAAATCAATCATGGATAAATGTCATATCCCACATGGAGTGATAAGCACCAGGACGCTTCATGGGATGCTGGGCTTTAAATTTCATTCACAACCTCCCACTGTCTTCTACAGAACACTGGATACTGTAGGGATCCATGTCTCCAATTCAACTGTGAACAAAGAGCACTAACTGTACTGGTTCTGTATGTATAGCAGTACTATACTCACCTTTGCCAAAGTTGGATGTTTCAGGTGAGTATAGTACTGCTATACATACTTAAAGAACCAGTACATTACCTATAGAGAAGCACCAGGACGCTTCATGGGATGCTGGGCTTTGAATTTCATTCACTACCTCCCACTGTCTTCTACAGGTAATGTCCTCGCATGAACACAGAAATCTGAATCAAATTAATAATCTATCATGCGTTTTGTGTCAGAATACTCAAATGTACCCTATTTGCTTATCCACAAGTATGACCTTCTCTTTACTGAAAGGGTGCCAACATTTAAGTACAACAGATGTGTTCTCAGTGTGAACGTCCTCTTCAATCCATAAAATGTGCATCTCTTATTGCCTAAATGTGAGGATATGGTGCGGTCAACATATTACATGAGATTGGGGGACCATCTGTGATGATTTACTCAGTTTATTAAGTGATATGTCACTAATATGGAATATGAAGGGAAGGTGTGCCTTTCGAAGCAAGGAAGGCCGAGAAGGCCAGCATCCCGGAGTCGCCTCTTCACTGTTGACGTTGAGACTGGTGTTTTGCGGATACTATTTAATGAAGCTGCCAGTTGAGGACTTGTGAGGCATCCATTTCTCAAACTAGACACTCTAATGTACTTGTCCTCTTGCTCAGTTGTGCACTGGGGCCTCCCACTCCTCTTCTTATTCTGGTTAGAGTCAGTTTGCGCTGTTCTGTGAAGGGAGTAGTACACAGCGTTGTACGAGATCTTCAGTTTCTTGGCAATTTCTCGCATTGGAATAGACTGACAAGTTTCAGAAGAAAGGTCTTTGTTTCTGGACATTTTGAGCCTGTGATCGAAGCCAGAAATGTTGATGCTCCAGATACTGAAATAGTCTAAAAGTAGGCCAGTTTTATTGCTTCTTTAATCAGAACAACAGTTTTCAGCTGCGATGACATAATTGCAAAAGGGTTTTCTAATGATCAATTAGCCTTTTAAAATGATAAACTTGGATTAGCAAACACAATCTGCCATTGGAACATAGGAGTAATGGCTGAAAATGGGCCTCTGTACGCCTATGTAGATACTCCATACAAAATCTGCCAACATTAAAAATGTTTACACTGTATTTCTGATACATTTTCTGTTATTTTAATGGACATATTTTTGGGGCTTTTCTTTCAAAAAGAACAACATTTCTAAGTGATCCCAAACGTTTGAACGTTAATCAGATTTTGTCTTTATAAGGCATTCTTTGTCCTGGAAGATTGCAATTCAGTTTAATGTGAGTGAGAGGAAAGAAAATCAAGTTTCTGGCACCAAAAACTGGTACCAAGGCTAAGACACTTCTTCACTGGATAAAGAACTGCTACATACAAATACATTGTATCTTAAATATCTTTACATTTGTTATTAAAAGGCACTCAAACATTGACCATTGAACCTATTTCAGCACCTTTCTCATTCCATGGTATGTATCCACACTGAATACACACTCTGCTCCACCATCGTTTCTCTCACTTCTTAGACTCTTATTTCACATTCATGGGAGGCTTCTTAGGGAGGAGCCCCATTGCAATGAAATGTTCAATTATGCATCAATTATTCCGAATGTTGGGAACAGCATGGTGGCAAATGGGCTCCAAATTGGTACACAATTCCTGGACGAATTCTGCCAATGGAATGGCCTGTAAGTGTATCTAATAAGCGGCACACATCAAGAACACCTGCAGCACCAGGCCTTCGTGGCATACTAATGAATCTGTTGCTTACACACAAAGAGAACTGGGTCCCCAGATCTCCATGTCCAACTGAACCGATGCCAACGGGGGAAAAAGGTCCTGCTTCGCCTGCATGTGGTGAAAATAATTGATCAGTGGAATGAAAAGGTTTTTGTGGACGAATCGGCCTCTTTGTCACTCATGCACTGATGATTATTCATTTTGAATGACGCAGCAGGCTCTCTCAAGCTGTACATCACATCACACTGGGAAATACTTTTCAACTTGTGGAGTGAATCCTTTTTAAAAATGGACATCCTGATAATTAAGGAAGGTTACCACCTTCATTGAGGCACAAAAATGGGGGTGAGCCACCACAAGCTTGTGTGCGAGTAGGATCTGAGTGAAATCAGGAGAAACTTGTTTAGGAGGCCCAGTCTTAGTAGCAGCAGCCTTTCCAATGCGCTATGTGTCTCCCCAGAGCCTCCCAGAGAATTTGATTTATTCTAATAATACATAGAGCAACCACAGTCCAATGACTTATTCATCCAGTTTTGTGTGTGTGTGTGTTTGTGTGTTGACTCTGAGTGTCTAAATAAAGTTGAATATAGTAGAGTGCACCACAGTGCATTTCTCCCATGTGAGTGCATATGGGTCACTCTGTCATTCTTCAGCTCTGAGAGCCATTCTGACAGAAGAGATGGGGAACAATGAAATGCAATTACAACCATATGCTCCTTGGGTTGTTGTTTTGCTGAGAAACTTTATCTGACAAAAAAACAACAACTCATTCTTAAAACTAAAAGGAACTAAGATGGAACTTTTCTTGGTTATATGCAAATACCTTTCCACCAGATCCAGCTGCACAAATTCAACCAATATAACAAAGATCAATCTGAATTTGAATGATCCATTCATTTGCCAACACAGGATAATCTGAAACAAATAGTGTATAAGCCACAAGCACTCTTAGATTTCAGCCCTTGCCACTATTAATTTTAACATGCATTGAATGCAAATCATGTGCTTTTATTCTGTCAATGCAATTATCAACCATGTTCTCACACTTCCTCCAGAGCAGTCGCATCTTGTCTCTGTCTCCTTCAGAGCTAAACCTGAATCTTTCACATCTACCACTACAATCTAATGAAACGATTCAAATGAAGTTCCTAGAATAAATATTGTACAGAGTAAACTGGGCTGAGGCTTAGAGAAAAACAGATGCCTGAAGAACTCTGGGAGTCCTCCTAGGCCTCTGGGAGGAGATGGCAGCACAGCCTGAAAAGCTAGGGGATAGTGTACCATTTCAAAGAGACCAAATGATTTAAGAGAGAGAAAACACAATTTAAAATGGCTGCAACCTATTCTGCTGCCACAGTGCTCCACATAATTGAAATGGTCTGTTTCACTATTTTAATGGGATCTTAAGACAAGAGATAATGTCTCAGACACAAGCTTCATTAACAAAACAACATAGCTCCTACTTCAGCATACCACAAAGAACATAACTAATACCGCTTATGTGCTGGGCTAATAATGGAGCACATTTGTGACCGACCGCCTCGATTCGGTCTTATGTAGCAACATTTGAAACGGTAGTTTATACATTGGATAAAAGTAAAGACCAAAATGGTATATCAGTTGAGGAACATTGGGAAAGTAATTCTGTTTTGAATGTTTATAAACTTGTAACCCCACTTTTGGCTAAAAGGGACTATTCTGGTACACCCACTGGAGAGCTCTTCTTTGTCTCCCCCTATTCAGCATCGTTCACACCCTCTTAAGCCCCACCCATCTCTTTAAGGATTCACACATGAGGCAATGTGCTAAACAGTGTGAGTAAGGTAGCGTAGTAAACAACCAAAGATTTCAAAACTAAAAGTGGTGAAAGTAGAAGCATACAATAAACTAAATATACACTTCATCTAGTCCTTGGCTTATATCATAATCTGATTTTGGTACAGGCCATGTTGTTCTTCACATTACTGTCACTGGTAAACACATAATATATCAAATAAAATCAATGTTTATTTGTCATGCACAGGCTAAAGAAGGAGTGAACAGTGAAATTGTTATTTGCATATTTGCATAGTAGAAATGTCAAAAATAGAAAGTGTGTCATGTTCATTATAGCGATGAGACCAAGGCGCGGCGTGATTTGCATACATCTTCTTTTAATGAAGGAAGAACACAGAACGAACTATACAAAAACAACAAAACGAACATGAAGCTATATACTAATAGTGCTGACACAGGCAACTAAACATAGACAATAACCCACGAAATACCCAAGGAATATGGCTGCCTAAATATGGTTCCCAATCAGAGACAACGATAAACAGCTGCCTCTAATTGAGAACGAGTCTAGGCAACCATAGACATACATAACACCTAGACTAGTAAACACCCATAGACATACAAACCCCCTAGACAGGACCAAAAACACATACATCACCCATGTCACACCCTGACCTAACCAAAATAATAAAGATAACAAAGACTACTAAGGTCAGGGCGTGACAAAGTGTCCAGATACAAATATTTGTATCATTATTAGATGATGCTTATCCAGATACACTTGTCTAAATTGACGGGTCATGTGAAAGAAATCCTATAACCACCTCCCAGCCACATCTAGCTAAGTGGATGGGTCACTCACTATTGTCTAGAGATATCCACATGTTCATGAAATACAATAGATGGCAGGCTAACTTGATGGGTCATGTATAATCATCTGGCGAAGTGGGGTCTTTTGTTTAAACATGTAGCTAGCTAAACAATGAATCATAATCACTACCCAAAGCTACAGTGCAAACATATTGTCATAGCTTGCCACCATATATGAAATTATGTAGTATGAATCTGCAGGTAGCTAAAGCTGACCAACTAGGTTCAATGCTCGCTAGCTAGCTAATTTGAGGTTATAACTAGCAATGCAAATTGATTTCTGACATACTAATAATATTACTACACAGACCATACACGTAACGTTAGTTAGCGAACCAGGAATCTAATGTTCGCTAGCTAGTTAACAGTACGCTTTAAATTGCAATGAAAACGACTTTCTGACAAAATCAGAAACATATATCTGAAAATGTAGATAAACTCTTACATTGATGAAAGCTTCACGGCAGCATGTTTTTTTTTCTCCAGTTTTTTGTTTTTGCCAGCTACCGCTTGTTTGGCCCATTGTGTCAAGTCACTCCGGTTCACACTTATCGTGTGCAGAAAGTAGTCCATCACAACTCTTTCCCACTAATCTTTGTCGATAACGCCCGCTAAATTTAGGGCAGCAATGTTGTTGAGAGCAGTGGCAACACTTACAGTTCTCCATGGCTAATGTTATATCTTTTAAAAAAAGCATGCTATATGGCAGACCAACCCGAACTCATCTCTCGGCATGTCCAGCCAATCCATTATCTCAGCCAATCATGGCTAGGGGGAATCATGGCTTCCTTTTTCAGTGGATAAGCCAACTAGGCTCGTAATTTAATTGTTTTCGTATTTACATGTGGCATACAAGTTTGTGAATAAGGAACATGAAAGTTCATATATCCCTGCCCCCCCAAAAAAAAAATAATTTTTAAATGACTCTCCTGTGAAGTAGTGCAGTGCAACATATGCCTAGCTTCCATACTGTTTTTCCATTACAAGCCATGAAAGTCAGTGCTGTTCTCATGTGTGAAAGTACTTCAGATCCTCGAGTACATTCATGAAAGACACGTAGTTAAAGATGTAATCTGCAGTAGGCGGAAACTGCACCATTATCACCCCACCACCTTTGTTGTTTTTGCTGCCCAGTAGAGGAGTTGTCACGCAGCATGGTTAAAATAACTGCAGTACATATTGTCCTCTTCTGTCACGCTTGCAATGATGTCCAAGGGGGATTGTGGTAACTCTTTTGATGTTGCATTATCGCAAATTGAGGTCATGTCTACACTTACATGCGAATTCTGCTATCAGGATACAAAGATCGCATTGAAAAGACTGTTCAAGACACACAATTTGCTTTGTGGTCAGATAGTGTACAGATCCGGCTGACCACTTCAGGAGGTGTTCAGGGATGCATTGTGTGCAGATTTCTCCATAGTCTGGATGCATTCAGGCTACTGAAAGTGCATACAGTGGGAGAAGTCATCAACACTCCTCCCACAAGTCTCCAGAAAACTTTCAATATAATATTGGAGGAAATGTTTTTTTAAATATTTGTATTTATAAATGTATAAACCTTTATTTAACTAGGCAAGTCAGTTAATTAAGAAAATAATATTATTTACAATGACCAAACCCTAACTCGGGAGATGCTGGGCCAATTGTGCGCCACCCTATGGGACTCCCAATCAGGGCCGGTTGTGATACAACCTGGAATCGAACCAGGGTCTGTAATGACACATCTAGCACTGAGATGCAGTGCTTTAGAGTGCTGCGCCACTTGGGAGCCTGTAAATATGTTACGAGCGTGTGAGAAGCTTGTTGGCTTCAGAAATGCTAAGCAGCGAGCTAATATTTAGAAAAGAAAAAAACATTTGTTTGGCTAGAGTTATGCTAACCATTTGCAATCCCTTTAAAATGGCTAGTTTGCCGGCTAGCTACAGAAGTTAGCAGGATAGTTAGCTACAGTAGTTAACTACTGCCATTGGTTGTTGTTGTGTTATTATCATATGTTGCCTATTCCACCGTTTGTAAAATGCATTTGAATATAGCGTGGGAAAATGGAATCCGGACACACTAAACACATTTAAAACATAGGTGTAGAATTCACTCCAGTCCTCGGGGGCCTAATTGGTGTCACACTTTTTCTCCATCCCGAGCAAACGCAGCTGAATAATCAAATTGCATTCTAAACTGAAGATCATGATTAGGTGATTATTGGAGTCAGGTGTGTTAGCTGGGGCTGGGACAAAACTGTGACACCAATCAGGCCCTCGAGGACTGGAATTACACACCCCTGGTAGATGCATGACGCATTTGGAATTCAATGATCAGAACTCTATAATCAGAATACTAAAGCTGCATGAACTGTCAAGCCTAGACACGGCGTGAGGTGGCTGTTTCAACATTAAGGATTTCAGCTTTAAGGTCGGATATTCAGACAGATCTTTTTTGGTCTGTTTCATTTTTAACCCTCAGATTCATGATAAACATGTTTAAATTCAGCTATTTCTCCTTTGACTGAAAACACACTGTCTACAATTCGACCAATCCAAGCAAATATTATTTTATAGCAAATATTATTTTCTTTAGTAAACTTATATACTGCCTGTATAGACTGTGTATGTACAGCCTGAAAACTGAGACCTGATAATTACTGAAGTATGTACTCCATAACAGCAACCAACTACAGTACATGTCAAAATACTATAAACATGTTCGGTCTAAAGTAAAAAAGAAAATGGTTCGGGCTACAGTTGAAGTCAGAGGTTTACATACACTTAGGTTGGAGTCATTAAAACTAATTTTTTCAACCACTCCACAAATTTCTTGTTAATTAACAAACTATAGTTTTGGCAAGTCTGTTAGGACATTTACTTTGTGCATGACACAAGTAATTTTTCTAACAATTGTTTACAGACAGATTATATCACTTATAATTCACTGTATCACAATTCCAGTGGGTCAGAAGTTTACATACACTAAATTGACTGTGCCTTTAAAAAGCTTGGAAAATTCCAGAAAATGATGTCATGGCTTTAGAAGATTCTGGTAAGCTATTTCACATCATTTGAGTCAATTGGAGGTTTACCTGTGGATGTATTTCAAGGACTACCTTCAAACTCAGTGCCTCTTTGCTTGACATCATGGGAAAATTAAAAGAAATCAACCAAGACCTCATGAAAAATTTGTAGACCTCCACAAGTCTGGTTCGTCCTTGGGATAAATGTCCAAACACCTGAAGGTACCACGTTCATTTGAACAAACAACAGGGGACCACGCTGCCGTCATACCGCTCGAGATGAACGTACTTTGGTGCAAAAATTGCAAATCAATACCAGAACAACAGCAAAGGACATTGTGGAGATGCTGGAAGAAACAGGTACATAAGTATCAATATTCACAGTAAAATGAGTCCTATATCAAATCAAATCAAATTTTATTTGTCACATACACATGGTTAGCAGATGTTAATGCGAGTGTAGCGAAATGCTTGTGCTTCTAGTTCCGACAATGCAGTGATAACCAACAAGTAATCTAACTAACAATTCCAAAACTACTGTCTTATACACAGTGTAAGGGGATAAAGAATATGTACATGAGGATATATGAATGAGTGATGGTACAGAGCAGCATACAGTAGATGGTATCGAGTACATATGAGATGAGTATGTAGACAAAGTAAACAAAGTGGCATAGTTAAAGTGGCTAGTGATACATGTATTACATAAGGATGCAGTCGATGATGTAGAGTACAGTATATATGTATGCATATGAGATGAATAATGTAGGGTAAGTAACATTATATAAGGTAGCATTGTTTAAAGTGGCTACATTATTTCCCATCAATTCCCATTATTAAAGTGGCTGGAGTTGGGTCAGTGTCAATGACAGTGTGTTGGCAGCAGCCACTCAATGTTAGTGGTGGCTGTTTAACAGTCTGATGGCCTTGATAGAAGCTGTTTTTCAGTCTCTCGGTCCCAGCTTTGATGCACCTGTACTGACCTCGCCTTCTGGATGATAGCGGGGTGAACAGGCAGTGGTTCGGGTGGTTGATGTCCTTGATGATCTTTATGGCCTTCCTGTAACATCGGGTGGTGTAGGTGTCCTGGAGGGCAGGTAGTTTGCCCCCGGTGATGCGTTGTGCAGACCTCACTACCCTCTGGAGAGCCTTACGGTTGAGGGCGGAGCAGTTGCCGTACCAGGCGGTGATACAGCCCGCCAGGATGCTCTCGATTGTGCATCTGTAGAAGTTTGTTTATTTATTTAGTCTGCCTGGGAGCAAGACATCCTGGTCCGTGACTGGGCTGGGTTTCTTCTTGTAGTCCGTGATTGACTGTAGACCCTGCCACATGCCTCTTGTGTCTGAGCCGTTGAATTGAGATTCTACTTTGTCTCTGTACTGACGCTTAGCTTGTTTAATAGCCTTGCGGAGGGAATAGCTGCACTGTTTGTATTCGGTCATGTTGCCAGACATGACCGAATATCGACATAACCTGAAAGACCGCTCACCAAGGAAGAAGCCACTGCTCCAAAACCGCCATAAATAAGCCAGACTATGGTTTGCAACTGCACATGGGGACAAAGATCATACTTTTTGGAGGAATGTCCTCTGGTCTGATGAAACAAAAATAAAACTGATTGGCCGTAATGACCATCATTATGTTTGGAGGAAAAGGGGGAGGCTTGCAACCTGAAGAACTCCATCCCAACCGTGAAACACGGGGGTGGCAGCATCATGTTGTGGGGTGCTTTGCTGCAGGAGGGACTGGTGCACTTCACAAAATAGATGGAATCATGAAGTAGGAAAAGGGTGGATAAATTGAAGCAGCATCTCAAGACATCAGTCAGGAAGTTAAAGCTTGGTCGCAAATGGGTCTTCCAATTGGACAATGACCCCAAGCATACTTCCAAAGTTGTGGCAAAATGGCTTAACGACAACAACGTCAAGGTATTGTAGTGGCCATCACATCATCCTAATTGTCCTAATTGTCCCTAGAATTTCTAAGCAAACAGCTGGAGGCAGGGCTTTCTCCTATAGAGATCCATTTTTATGGAACGGTCTGCCTACCCATGTCAGAGACGCAAACTCGGTCTCAACCTTTAAGTCTTTACTGAAGACTCATCTCTTCAGTGGGTCATATGATTGAGTGTAGTCTGGCCCAGGAGTGGGAAGGTGAACGGAAAGGCTCTGGAGCAACGAACCGCCCTTGCTGTCTCTGCCTGGCCGGTTCCCCTCTTTCCACTGGGATTCTCTGCCTCTAACCCTGTTACGGGGGCTGAGTCAATGGCTTGCTGGGGCTCTCTCGTGCCGTCCCTGGGGGGTGCGTCACCTGGGTGGGTTGATTCACTGTTGTGGTCGGCCTGTCTGGGTTGCCCCCCCCCCCCCAGTAAGTTGGTGGTTGAAGATATCCCTCTAGTGGTGTGGGGGCTGTGCTTTGGCAAAGTGGGTGGGGTTATATCCTTCCTGTTTGGCCCTGTCCGGGGGTGTCCTCGGATGGGGCCACAGTGTCTCCTGACCCCTCCTGTCTCAGCCTCCAGTATTTATGCTGCAGTAGTTTATGTGTCGGGGGGCTAGGGTCAGTTTGTTATATCTGGAGTACTTCTCCTGTCCTATTCGGTGTCCTGTGTGAATCTAAGTGTGCGTTCTCTAATTCTCTCCTTCTCTCTTTCTTTCTCTCTCTCGGAGGACCTGAGCCCTAGGACCATGCCCCAGGACTACCTGACATGATGACTCCTTGCTGTCCCCAGTCCACCTGGCCATGCTGCTGCTCCAGTTTCAACTGGCCTGGGCCCTAGGACCATGTCCCAGGACTACCTGACATGAGGACTCCTTGCTGTCCCCA
Source organism: Oncorhynchus keta (assembly GCF_023373465.1). NCBI lineage: Eukaryota > Metazoa > Chordata > Actinopteri > Salmoniformes > Salmonidae > Oncorhynchus > Oncorhynchus keta. Next base: position 39,019,973 of record NC_068421.1, read on the forward strand.
GTCCACCTGGCCATGCTCCTGCTCCAGTTTCAACTGTTCTGCCTTACTATTATTCAACCATGCTGGTCATTTATGAACATTTGAACATCTTGGCCACGTTCTGTTATAATCTCCACCCGGCACAGCCAGAAGAGGACTGGCCACCCCACATATGCTCTCTCTAATTCTCTCTTTCTTTCTCTCTCTCGGAGGACCTGAGCCCTAGGACCGTGCCCCAGGACTACCTGACATGATGGCTCCTTGCTGTCCCCAGTCCACCTGACTGTGCTGCTGCTCCAGTTTCAACTGTTCTGCCTTATTATTATTCGACCATGCTGGTCATTTATGAACATTTGAACATCTTGGTCATGTTCTGTTATAATCTCTACCCGGCACAGCCAGAAGAGGACTGGCCACCCCACATAGCCCGGTTCCTCTCTAGGTTTCTTCCTAGGTTTTGGCCTTTCTAGAGAGTTTTTCCTAGCCACCGTGCTTTTACACCTGCATTGTTTGCTGTTTTAGGCTGGGTTTCTGTACAGCACTTTGAGATATCAGCTGATGTACGAAGGGCTATATAAATAAATTTGATTTGATTTGATCACAAAGCACTGACCTCCATCCTATAGAACATTTGTGGACAGAACTGAAAAAGTGTGTGCGAGAAAGGAGGCCTACAAACCTGACTCAGTTACTCCAGCTCTGTCAGAAGGAATGGGCCAAAATTCACCCAACTTATTGTGGGAAGCTTGTGGAAGGCTACCCAAAACGTTTGGCCCAAGTTAAACATTTTAAAGGCAATGCTACCAAATACAAATTGAGTGTATGTAAATTTCTGACCCACTGGGAATGTGATGAAATAAATAAAAGCTGAAATAAATCACTCTACAATTATTCTGACATTTCTCATTCTTACATATAAATATATATAACTTATTAATATATTAATATATAACTTAAAATAAAGTGGTGATCCTAACAGACCTAAGACAATGACTTTTTACTCTGATTAAATGTCCAAAATTGTTGAGTTTAAATGTATTTGGCTGAGGTGTATGTACACTTCCGACTTCAACTGTATGTCAATAAACTGGTTAGATGTTACATGCTCTGACTTTGTGGAGAGTTTAGAGGGTCAAATGAGGTCAATGGATGTCAATAATGAACTCGCTTAAAGATCTGGCGGCAGGTAGCCTAGTGGTTAGAGCGTTGGACTTGTAACTGAAAGGTTGCTAGATTGAATCGTTGAGCTGACAAGGTAAAAATCTGTCGTTCTGCCCCTGAACAGGCAGTTAACCCAATGTTCCTGTGCCGTCATTGAAAATAAGAATTTGTTCTTAACTGACTTGCCTAGTTAAATAAAGGTTAGAAAAATTCAGACTATCATCACTGACCACGACCTATGGTCGTCAGCCCACACAATAAACTCAGACCTGTGTTGATTTGTCAACTTAAACCTTTGTTTGTCAGGGCAAGAAACACAGATCCACATTAAAATCCCTCATTGTTGTGAAATTGCTTTCCTATCGTTGTCACATGCTCACAAGTCTGAAAACCCATCCTTGAGCTGCCCAGAGGACAAACAAACAAACAAGATAGTTTCCACTTGTGTGAGATCTAAGAAGGTCAAGGGGTTGCTTTGCAGTGCTGCTGAGGAGAACCAGAGCAACCTTAGAGTCACAGCTAAAAAGGTTCACAGGAGATCTCATTATTATGGTGTAAAAGAACACTAGCAGTGCTGGTATTATCAACCATCGACCCCTTTAGATAGATGGAGGGAGCAATGGACAATTGAGGAAAGGTGTGGTGAAGATCATATACTGTAGAGACTTGAGGGCTGATACCAAGTAACCAAAGGAGCCGATTAGACCTCTAACTATTGTTGTCATGCAATTCAATTTGGCCTCGCTTCAATCTCAGCAGTGGTCATTAACTACAAACACAAACAAATGGATGATATCTGTTTGGCATGACAACAATTGTCAGATAATTTTGCTAAAGCAAAAATCTACCTACAGATCTGGGACCAGGTTAACAAAGATGTGGCTTTATCATTTTGAACCACTTTCAAAATAAATGATGATCCAGCCATAGTCTAATATCACTCAATTCACATTTAATATGTGTTTCTGCTGATTTACCATGTGGGAGGAGGAGAAATTAGGTATATTGCATATTATGTTTAATTTACTGAATTCAACATTAAATACAAGGTTTACAATATTGTACATTTGGGAAATGGTGTGGAAAACAATTGATTGTTTATAGTACTTTGCCATCTCTTCTTAAATAAATTATATCTGGGCTTCATGCTTCACCAAACAGCGAAAATGTGGATCGTGGAAATAATTAGTAAAAATGTAGGAGCATTCTAACACTATCTGATACTACTTTGAGGCTGAGAGTAATATTAGTACATGTGAATGTATCTCTGGTGTTTACATGGCTTAGGGATTAACTCAAATGGATACCACATTGTTTATCAATCATGAGATAATTCAGAAGGTCACGTGAATCAATATGCAATATTCACACTATGAGTCTATTATAAGCCACAATGATTATAGCTACTCTATTTTGTCAGCCAGGACCATGTAAGTACATCTCGCAGTTTGTCTCTCTGGCCTCAAAAGCATGTAACAGCATGGGAAGAGAAACACGTTTTTTTCCCAACAAGTAAGTAAGCGTCATTTAAATGGTGACCTGTAGGAAACAATTATTGAAAAATGTGTGAAAAAACAAGTTATACAGGATTTCACCAGCAAGGAAACAGCTTAGTCTGTCTGAATGGCTATTGAGTCCATTTAGGAGGCGCAAATTATTAGGTTTCTGTCTCGTACTAATTATGACATCATCAGAGAGAAAAGATGACTTACAAACGGCTTTATGTCAGAAGGAATTATGGATATAATTTGCTGCCAAAAGGAGGTCTTTGCATTGTCCGTGTAATAAATTGAGTGTAATTGTTGATGTGGGTAGCATTGAGCGCATTGATTCCCTTTGCAATGTTTCAACGCAATAAACCACATCCACACTGTCAGATCTGCTGACACACTCGTGCCCAAGAATTATGGCATCCTCAAGAAATACAGCTTTGTGAAACTGAAATAATTTCCACAGACAGCTACATTTGGGAGAGACTTGTGCCTTGTCAGGAGAAGAGAGCCTGTCTTTTATGCAGTGGACTGCGAAATGTGGCGGGCCACCCTCCTCTCTACACAGACTTATCCAGGGACATGGCTTCTCCACAAATAGAAAGCGTTCTTTATCGACAAATAGAAAGCGTTCTTTATCCAGTGGATGTCTGATAGCTCAGAGGGAATGTATACATTGTGCATTGCATAAAGAAACGCCCCAAGATGGCATTACCTGACCATCCAATCAAAACAGTTCCTTTTCAAGGACTGATCCCTCGTCATGATCACCCATTTGATGTTGTCCTGAGGAATTACTCCTTGTCACACACGTATGTCTTCATTAATGTTGTTCAGGCTTTTCGCCCTCTTCATAGGCATGATTTAGTGAACGAGAAAACATCCCTATTGTTGAACGAATGGCAATAACAGGTCAAATAAAGAAGGATCTGATGTGGAAGTAGTCAGTAATAGTTTCCCCGTCCATTGTTCTTGGCAATGGATTTTTCCCTACAGTGTTTGGTGGTGTATTCATTTTGCAAAGTCAATGTGTGCTAATGCTAATAAAAAAATATTATTGTGAGAGTTCACTTCTATTAAGCTTGAGCTTATTTTTCGACTTACCTAAGGTGTTGCCGTTTCATCCACACCCCAGCTTGAAAAGTGAACTACGCCTTCAAAAAGTCAAATAAAATCGAATTATTTAATTACTCAGCTGATTATCCTACTTGTCATCTGTTTGATCCGTCTGCTCAATCTTCTTCCCATCCTCGCAGATGTAGGCTCATTACGTCATCACCCTAACCTAACCTAACCTATTCCAGATCCACACCACCTACAGTGCCTGCTAGGCTCCAAATCCTTCTGATGGAACTTTAACTGAAGTGGAATGTCATAAATAGTGAAATAGTCCTAATTAGTATCAACATCAATGGGTGTTTCTGATGATTAACAAAATGATGTATGATTATCAGCAAGCAAATCTACATTTTAAAATCAAAGTTGAAATATTTTATGCTCGATACTGGACACAGTATTGTCCAATGCTTATATTAACAGACAAACCATCTGGTAAGCTGATCAAGGTGAAGAATAAAATACACACTTTGAAGGAACATGTTGTGCTTTGAACATGACGAGGATAACTCTGTATAAAGTATTATGAATTTCCACTCAGGATCACCACTGTACAGTAAGTCCACGTCCACATTGGAAATGCACAGTGTACCATGGGGGGAGAAAGACAACTGTGCTCCCTGCTAGCACAAGGTTGAGTTTCCTTTCCTTTGTGTGATCTGTGTCGAGCTGTTACATCCTTTTCATGATCCCGCAGCCGTCACACAGAGACTGAGATCAAAAGGATGACCACATGAGCTACAGTAGACTTGTGGTCATTGACCTGTCACGTCACACCCTACACATTTAACATTGTCAAAAACCGTTGCCTTGTGTGGAGTCACTTTGATGAAATCTTGGTATTTTCCTCTTTAATTTGATTTAATTTCCAGACATGTTGCACCTTAATACCACACATCTACAGCACAGAACACTCAGTCACAAAAGCCATTTTTTGAATTAATCTTAGGTTGTTTTACAGGTGGAAAAAAAAACACGGCCTCAATTTCTGATGTGTGTCGATTCAGGTAAAATTGCGGTCTTTATCTGTTCTGCACAGGTCAAAGTTTATCTGCTTCTCTCCGATGGAAGACTACAGGAGATGAATGAGCACTCTCGATGAGCTGTCTGGTCTAGTCAAAACACATTTCACTAAACAACACGTGTTTCCTCTCAAAAAGGAAGAACATTGCAATTATCTTGTGAAAAGATGGTTCGGGGAAGAGCAAGGGGAGAGAGAAGAGAAAGAGAGAGACTTCACGGTTCAGCCAAGATATTGGTTCTGCTCAGAGGGAGAACTAAGGAAGTTCATTGGCCACTTCTTGCAGATTTAAAAAAATCTAAATATTTTTTTTCTGAGAGGTCTCCCATCCAAGTCCTAAACAAGCTGAACCTCACTAAGCTTCACAGGAGACCTGGCAGGATTGTAAGGAGAAAACCTATAAGAGTCTCGGGCCGACTCTTTTCTCTGTATATATCAATGATGTTGGTCTTGCTGCTGGCGATTCCCTGATCCACCTCTACGCAGACAACACCATTCTATATACTTTCGGCCCGTCATTGGACACTGTGCTATCTAACCTCCAAACGAGCTTCAATGCCATACAACACTCCTTCCGTGGCCTCCAACTGCTCTTAAACGCTAGTAAAACCAAATGCATGCTTTTCAACCCATCGCTGCCTGCACCCGCATGCCCGACTAGCATCACCACACTGAATGGTTCCGACCTTGAATATGTGGACACCTATAAGTACCTAGGTATCTGACTAGACTGTAAACTCTCCTTCCAGACCCATATCAAACATCTCCAATCGAAAATCAAATCAAGAGTCGGATTTCTATTCCCCAACAAAGCCTCCTTCACTCACGCTGCCAAGCTTACCCTAGTAAAACTTTGCCGATGTCATCTACAAAATCGCTTCCAACACTCTACTCAGCAAACTGGATGCAGTTTATCACAGTGCCATCCGTTTTGTCACTAAAGCACCTTATGCTACCCACCACTGCGACTTGTATGCTCTAGTCGGCTGGCCCTCGCTACATATTCGTCGCCAGACCCACTGGCTCCAGGTCATCTACAAGGCCATGCTTGGTAAAGCTCCGCCTTATCTCAGTTCACTGGTCACGATGGCAACACCCATCCGTAGCACGCCCTCCAGCAGGTGTATCTCACTGATCATCCCTAAAGCCAACACCTCATTCGGCCGCCTTTCGTTCCAGTACTCTGCTGCCTGTGACTGGAACGAATTGCAAAAATCTCTGAAGTTGGAGACTTTTATCTCCCTCACCAACTTCAAACATCAGCTATCTGAGCAGCTAACCAACCGCTGCAGCTGTACATAGTCTATTGGTAAATAGCCCACCCATTTTCACCTACCTCATCCCCACAGTTTTTATTTATTTACTTTTCTGCTCTTTTGCACACCAATATCTCTGTACATGATCATCTGATCATTTATCACTCCAGTGTTAATCTGCAATATTGTAATTATTCGCCTACCTCCTCATGCCTTTTGCACACATTGTATATAGACTCCCCTTTTTTTCTACTGTGTTATTGACTTGTTAATTGTTTACTCCATGTGTAACTCTGTGTTGTCTGTTCACACTGCTATGCTTTATCTTGGCCAGGTCGCAGTTGCAAATGAGAACTTGTTCTCAACTAGCCTACCTGGTTAAATAAAGGTGAAATAAAAAAAAAATAATAATAAATAAATAACACGCCACCAGCGATGTATAATTGCTAGGCTGTTTCATTTCAGGATTTCGCTCCTTTTAGCTCCCACCACTCACCTCGGATCTTCCAAAGACCTGCCCTTTCTCATGCAAAGTTGATGCAAGTCAAACTGACGGCTACTTATTGGCACTCACAAGATTGAAGCCTGTTTAATCTTCGAGAGGCTTCGGGATTAAATAAATATTGCCGTGCTAAGCAGTGTTGTATCGTTACTTATTTCAAGCATGCTCTTCAAGTGCCGAGCTAATGTCTTCAAGTAAATCCAATGTACGAATGTTTGGCTAAAACGGTTTATGGCCAGGATTAAAAAGTACAATACATTTTTTTAAAGCCAAACAAATAGTTAGAAACCAATCATGAATGAAGAGTTAATTACTTACTTAAGAGGGTCATCAAAGACCGATGAAATGATCAAACTTTTCCTAGGATTTGAATTGTTCAACATCTTTATGCTGGGTGGACACCTTTCAGATAGAGGCCTACAGCAGAAGTCCCTTCCATCTCAGGGCTCTCCCTCTTGGCTGGTCACTGAGATGTGACTATACTGTATAGCCCCGGGGATTACTCTCTTTTACAGAGCAACAGTGAGCTGCAGTTGACACCTTTTAATGGCCTTTTTCTACCTTACCCCCTGCAGTTTGTGTCAAATCCAATCTTCTGGATCTGGTGCAACTTGTCTGCATAAATGTGTTAAATGTTAACGTGCACTGTAAGATTAATAGCCGGCTGCATAGCTCTAGGTGTTGGATTTAATAAATGTTTTATCTTCAAATCTGACTATTACATTAAAGGAACATTTTGACAAATCTAGTGTTCAATATGGATCTGGAGCGCTAGACTGGGACATACACCCTCTGACTGCCCACAGCCAAATGCACACTCTGCAGCAAAAGAGAAAACCCAAACATATTGAAGTATTCCTATGGATATATGACAACGGACTAATTAGAAACAGACCAACCTCATGGACCCCCATAATGAGTTCTGAGGAAATGTTGACACAATATTTTTAAGAGATTACAAGGCAAGGACAACATTATGAATTGTCGTTTTTCATTAAATGCAATGCCCTTTAAGACCTTGCAAAGAAGCATGTTGAATGACCTTTACATGAGCATGCACCTATCAGACTGTAGCCTTCTTTCATGTTCCAAACCAAGCCTAGTGGGAAAACGTCTTAAAGTGAAAATAATGGGCCTTACTCTCGTAAGCTAATGATGTAGCCTATTTCTGAGAGTCTCGCTCCTCCAATACTGACTGCTAGCCTATACCAAGTTGGCAGGGAGAGAGCAAAATCAAACATTCAGGGATGATACAGATATACACTGCTGCTTTGAGGATGTATTAAATATTGATTTTCCCGAGAGACTAACAAAGTCCTGGTGATTTCTCTCTACATTTTCTCCTTATTTGAAATATGAGTCACAATACAATGAGCAAAAGAGTTTAAGGGAATAGAAATCATTATCAAGACTTTATTGAGAAAATCCTCATAATTACTAGAGCAGACTTAACTGGAAAGCACTATTCATGATCAACAATTAGCCACAGTACCACTCTCAGGAAATAGCTCTGGGACTATTTTTCTCATCTCAGCCATAAAGATTCCAACTGTAAATCTAAATCACTCCACCAGATAAACCAGCTCTACATTACAGAGAAATTGATGAGCAGGGCTACGTACAGACGCAGTGGTTCTGCTATAAACACATTCAAGTGGACGGCCAAAATTCCACAATGAGGGGGAGTTAAAGCTGATGTCACTGCCATTAATCTGGAGTTCAGTGTTCCTTCCTTTGAAACGCAAATGGATCATTCTGACGGCCAGGTCACTATCGTGCCATATCTCACTCCCCCATTAGCAAGGATGATTTATGGAAGAACGGCATTCGGTGAGATGAGCATTTCACACTTTTTTTTGTGAAATATGACTTGGACAGAATCCTCAGTTGACACAAGCCAAGGCTCCAGCTCCAACCAATGTTCACAGTCACCCTAGAGATGAATATTACTATGAAGAGCTTGAGACGCCTGCAGATAATGTACTACTGGCTACAGGTTTAACACATCTGCCTGTACTCCTTAGGGGCATCAAATGATAAACAGATTGGGTGCAGTTTGAAATTCTAAGCACACAATGAGATGGCATAATAGTTGTGTGTTGTCTGGTAAGCTTTTAGGCTATATTATGTTTCTGTATCAGATATTCAGTGTGTGGTGTATTTAAATGTCCTGTTTTGTCTTCTTCCATGAATTAATGCAGTGTACACATTGCATTATTTAATTTTATCTAGTTGAGCTAACTTTTCCTCAAAAAAGTTATTTGAAGTTGACTTTAAGTTAAAGTTGAATTCAAGACACACTCACCATTTGATGATGTAAGGGCCAGTGTGGCCACAGTAATTGCAACCGCTTGTAGCAGTGGGTTCAACACGCAGTCAAGTGTAATACTGATTAAGTAGAAGAGTGAGCTTGTAATACTTCTGAGATTGTAAAAAAGGTGGATTTGCACCCCATCACAGAATTGCATATTCAATACTTTTTTTTCAGGGACATCACTACCTACAGTATATATTGAAGCAAGATCAAGGGTGTGGGGTTTCCACGTCAGCAAGTTCACTAACAAAACAGACACCAGTAGCACAAATATAATGCAAATGGGAAGTTTATTAGGGATTTTTGTACACGGGGAAAGGAGGAAGTTACCAAGCACCTCACAGTCCACCAGTTGTTCTCTTTGTCCATTCCATTTCTCAGGGGTAATCCTCACACACGAGGTCCTCAGCCAATCCGGTCCGGTACACAGGGGGGTTAGTCCGACAGTCCAGGTCACAACGGGCAATCACACAGATTTTACTCTTGTTTCGCTCACTCTTCATACCTCTATTGTCTCTCACCTCCTCTCCCCTTGATGCAGGCTGCTTCCTCCTTTATCCCAAAGCACTCCCAAACAGCCTTTCCTCGTTGGGGCAGGAAGTCCATATAAGGCCTAGGTGTGGAGCCAGCTAACTGCAAGGTATCTTTCCTCAATTTCCACTCCACTCACCCTGCCGGTTGCCACAATATGTATATGATTCTTCTAAGGGGGTATAGTCAGGTAGGCTAACGTTAGACTACTCATGTGGGGTACATTAAACATCCTCAAATAATCTCATTGGCCTAAGCTTTCAGAAAAACTGATATCTCTGTTAAATGCTATATAAACTGACAAGGAAAATAAACACAGCAATGCACATATATAAACGGTTTGGTTTATTGATGTCACATGACAAGGAGGATGTCAACATGTCACATAATTATGCCATATTTCTCTCCTCAATCTAACAGTATATAAATGTCACCCAGTGTTTAGAATGAAACTGTATCGCTCAGACACTATATGAAAAGTGTTTTATTCTTTTTCTGCACTTATCCTCCACTGAGTCCTCTTGGGAGCTGTGGTAATGACCCACCTTTATTCATTTTTCATAACGACACTGTGCCCTGTGACATTGTGTGCTTCCTTCCTGCCTCACTCCCTGGTTCCACACCATACACAGCTCCAGTTGGAGGCCCTAATTAAGTGTTTATGTGGCCCATAGTGCTATATGCAGGGGTCAACGACACTCCAGGTAGCATTCTCAATGTGTAAGCCTGTGTACTCAGTTTGTTACAAGTCACAAGTTGTAAAAGTGAAAACTGAGTATACCAAACATTAGGTACAAACAAGATTAGTCATACATCACAACATATAGGACCTCAGTAGGTTGGTGATAGAAATGGGAAAAATACCTCTGCTCGAAACCTTACCCTCTTTACTGTGTAGGGAGAGGGATTTGTTATTTTCTTGGATGATAACTGCATTATTTGTTGAATTCACATTCATGGCACCGTGCGATTTCAGCTGAACCACTGATCTTTCAACAATATGGATGACTATGAATGCTGAATATCAAACACATTGGTAATGTACTGAGATATATAGTGAAGTATTAAGGCTACAGTAATAGTTTGGATAACATGAGTTGATTTCATGTTATAATCATGTTTGGTTTTCAATGTTGTGATGTTTAAAAGCCATAAAGTACAACCATAAAATGCAATCAAAACCAAAAGTGCAGTTGCCAAGTGCGACACATGGGGACCTGAGCTCTAGTTTACAAAATGTATTTGTTAACCATTGTCAAAAGATGTAATCGTTTCATCTGAAAAAGCCAATGATTTCCCTCATGAATAATCATGAAGGTGCCCAGTGACTGCCTCACCCTCATGTAAATTCGATAGGGCCCGGCCAAAAGTGGAGGGCCCACTGCTTTTGTCACCCTACTGCAATAAAGCATCAGGGGTCAATCCTGAGGTAGCCATCCAACAGACACCTCTCATACGGGAGTCAGTGTACTGTATATAGTGCATATCATTTGTTGAGATGGTCAATTATTCAAAGAGCATTAAAATAATGCAAGGGCAATGTATCAATTGAAGAAGATTTTCAGCAGCACAGATTTGTCCAGTTGACCAAATTTTTTACAAAATCTCAAAGTTTTCAAGAAAAATATGAGGAGTAATCTAAACTAAATAATACATTCTATGGTTTAACTGGGTTTTGCCAGGCGAACAGTAAAGCACAGTAATTCAAAATGTGTTTATTGCATGTCTAACACTTCAATTCTGACAGGGACAACTTAGAAGCAGAACTATCTCCAGCCTATCTAAACCCGAATGAATATTCAGCACAAAACACATTTCTAAAGAGTTCATTCATGAAAATGATTCAGACAGTAGGAAACATGTCCTTTCCTGTTGATATTTGAATGAGGACAACTGCCCAAAGCTCTCTCTCTGTGTCTCTGTAGACCTGACAGGGACTAATATCATTTGAGATTTTGAATTACCCGGTGTGGCTTGGGATCCATTTCATTAGTGATAAGGACACGTACAAAGCAATGTATCTTTAGAGAAAGTAAAACAATCCACCTTGGAATAGCAATCGCTATAGATATAGTGGATGACCTTGAAACAACGTTTCTCTGGCTTTGGTGCATGGATTGTTCTCTGGTCAGGAGTCAGTATTCCAGTATTAATGGAACACAAAAACACATCAGTAAAACAAGGTTATAGTTGCCACCTTGCTCAGAGAACTGATGATTCAAACCACCAGGGTGGTATTTTCTCTTTCAGATCAGGAGGATTATCAGTCTGGCCCAAACACACATTTCCTGTTGTGGACATTTTTTACAGGCACTGAGTCCACCGTCCACCTGGTCACCTTCTCCATAGCTGATAAGAGAGGAGAGACATGCTCTGATTGCCCTGACATGGCTGAGAGAGGACCACAGTAGTCTTTGTAATATATTCGCTCCATTGTCCAACATGGGATTATAGCTAGCTAGGGCCCGGGGAGGACGGGTGCTGGGCTGCCTCTCAGGCTCATGATATGATTGTGTGAGCCAGGTCGTAGAGCGCTGCAGATGGAGTGGGGCAACCCTCCAGAGAACCAGGGACCCTGTCTAGTCTTCTCAATCCCCCAGGTGGTGTAGGGGAGTGCTGGGGCTGCTAGTGACAGATGGGTATGGCTGGTTCATCTGATACAGATGGTACACTACAGCTGTCTCAGGCCCAGCCAGGGAGCCTAGAGTGGGGAGACTAGCACCGGCAGCACATAGCCCACTGTCTTACCAGGCACAGGGAGGGAGGATGATTAGTAGGACAAGCTCAGCAGTCAACCGAGATTGACAGGCACCTGCAAGGCTTACAGCCACTCTGTGTGATGAGACGACTCGCTCCCACACAGCAGACGACAACACAGACGTAGTCAGAGAGGAAACTAGGGGGAGAAAAAATTAAGGAAGGAAGGAAGGAAGGAGAGAGCAGGAAAGAAGGGAAATACCAAAGAAAGAAGGAAGGAGGGCAGTTACAGTATGAAGAGTCCTTGGACAGGGTCAGAGAGACAGCTGGCTAATACCATGTCTGCCATGTTGAGTATGCTCAGAGATTCTAGCCACAGGGAACCATAATACACCAGCCAGGAAAACCTTAGAGGAATAAGTGCCCAATCCTTCAACCTAACTATATGCTTACTGTGAATTAAACAGGTGAAGTTCACAAAACTGGCATAATATAATACTTGCAGCAGGAATCCTGTCTTTTTAGCAATAAGGTCCATGAGATGGCAGCAATTGTTTGCTTTAGATATGCATAAAGCACTGTGAAATTGGTGCACTGGATCATTGGATGAATTCAATGCACGTAATGCAACTGGAAGCTGCTGTATTCCTCCAAAATTGTTTCATATAAATTACACTTCCATCTACTGTATGTGAAATTGCATTGTTTTGGGAAACATATTTTTCGCCCCAAAACCAAAACCAAAACCGCTGTTAGTTAACATTGATCAAAGTGATAAATAGTCATCATTATGAATATGAAACAAATAAATAATGTATTATTTTTGATAGATGGTCACATGGTACCAGTTTGTTTATTAATAATGTATGCTTCAGTAACTTCAAAAGGATTTAATGAGGTATATTAATTGGTCCAGCTTTATGACAGTGGGTCAAACAAAATGTATGGATTGTTTCAACAGCCACTACAGCAACTGCTTAAAACAGACACCACCACATCACAACAGGCCATACAGAGGGATCATTGTATTTCAGTTTCAGTGTAATCTTAATGTGGCGGAACATGGTCTCATTTGAATATGTCAAAAGTGATATTTAACCATTCCATTTATACAGTGCCTTCAGAAAGTAATCACACCCCTTGACTTTTTCCCGGATTTTGTTGTGTTACAAAGTGGGATTCAAATGTATTTAATTGTCATTTTCTGTCAATGATCTACACAAAATACTCTATAATGTCAAAGTGAAGGAAACATTTTTACACTTGTAAAAAGAAAAACCCACTAATATATCTTGATAAGATAACTATTCAACCCCTTAAATCAATGCATGTTAGAATCACCTTTGGCAGCTATTACAGCTGTGAGTCTCTAAGAGCTTTGCACACCTGCATTGTACAATATTTGCATATTATTCTTTTTTAAATTCTTCAAGCTCTGTCAAGTTGGTTGTTGATAATTGCTAGACAGCCATCTAAGTCTTGCCATAGATATTGAAGACGATTTATGTAATTAGGCCACTCAGGAACATTTAATGTTGTCTTGGTAAGCAACTCCAGTGTATATTTGGCCTTGTATTTTAAGTTATTGTCCTGCTGAAAGGTGAATTTGTCTCCTAGTTTCTGGTGTAAAGCAGACTGAACCAGGTTTTCCTCTAGGATTTTGCCTGTGCTTAGCTCTATTGTGTTTATTTTTATTCACCCCAAATAACTCCCTTGTCGATGAAAAGCATACCCATAACACGAAGCAGCCACCACCATGTTTGAAAATATGAAGAGTGGTACTCTGTGATCTTTTAGATTTGCCCCAAACATAACACTTTGTATTCGGGACATAAAGTTAATTGTTGAAGTTTTACTTTAGTGCGTTATTGCAAACAGGATGCCTATTTGGGAATATTTGTATCTGTACAGGCTTACTTCTTTTCACTATGTCATTTAGGTTAGTATTGTGGAGTAACAACAATGTTGGCCACGCAGTCATGGGTGGGCAGGGAGTACAGGAGGGGGCTGAGCATGCACCCGTGTGCGGTCCTAGTGTTGAGGATCAGCGAAGTGGAGATGTTGTTTCCTTCCTTTACTACCTGGGGTTGGCCCGTCAGGAAGTCCAGGACACAATTGCAAAGGGCGGGGTTGAGACGCAGGGCCTCAAGCTTGATGATGAACTTGGAGGGTACTATGGTGTTGAACGCTGAGCTATAGTCAATGAACAGCATTCTTACACAGGTATTCCTCTTATCCAGATGGGATAGGGCAGTGTGCAGTTCGATGGCGATTGCATCGTCTGTGGACCTATTGGATCGGTAAGCAATTTGATGTGGGTCTAGTGCAGGCCTGGGCAACTCCAGTCCTCGGGTGTCACACTTTTGCCCCAGCCCCAGCTAACACACCTGACTCCAATAATCAACTAATCATGATCTTCAGTTAAAAATGCAAATTGCCTAGGCCTGGACTAGGGTGACAGGTAAGGTGGAGGTGATATGATACTTGACTAGTCTCTCAAAACACTTCATGATGACGGAAGTGAATGCTACGGGGCGAGTCACTAGAGGTACGATATGTCTTCATCTCAGAACTGACATTTCAGTCACATCCTCTACCTTCAACATGTCACTGCTATGCCTCAGAGGCTCGTGCACGTCCATGTGTCAGCTGCTTTTAGAAAATATTCCTGGGGAAAAGAGGCTGGCCTCATTGTCCTGAGCCCCACGTCCTACATCCTTGTACGGGTGACATAATAGAAGCGGACACAGGTGTCAAAGACGAGGCCTAGAGCCATTTTATTTAACACAAACCCCTGACGTCTGGGGCCCAGGCAATCCCGCTAGAGAAGGTCTACTTAGCAAAAGTGAACAATGCTCCGGGCTCCAGTGCATACTATGACCACCACAGAGCCTGGAATAAGGGAAGGTGCCCCTCTGCACAAAATCGCCTTGAGTACTACTTGTACATTGACCAAAATAAAACTTCCTGGTTTAAAGTTAAAGTTTCTGGTTCAACTTAACTACAAGGTAAGAGTGCTATAATATGCATGAGTAACTATAGTACTGTATATGTGCTTTAGATAATGTTAACCCTATCATCACAGGTAACATATCATCAACATCACAATAATAGGATCTCAAACTAAGTCTCTGCCCCTAGTTCCCCATCAAACATGACTATGAATAACCCATTTGGTTTGACCAAATCAATCCCAATTAAACAGCTTGAAATGCAACATACAAAGAGAATGTTCCTCTTCGTGTGAGGTACTGTACACAGGAGAGAGAACCATAAATCAAAGAGCAGGAATGTCATGTAATGCTGAGTGCTGAGTACAGTGAGGAGCTGTTGTCTTACTGTGTCTCTTGTGAAGTCCCTGCACACCCAGGAGGATCACGTTCCCCCATTTCCCCTCTGGCACACAAACAGGTTTAAAGAGCTCTCCCACTTACCTAGAACAAGGAAAAGGTAGAACAACATAACTGATGCTGCACTGAAACAGTGAATATTTTTTGTTTAAAAAAAATCTGAAATGAGCTTGTCACGCAATAGGTACACCGGAGGCGATACATCAATTTATAATGTGAAACACTAGGAACTGTTAATGTTGTCACTGTACTACATAAGGACTAAAACGTTAAAGCAAGGATTTAGTCTGAACATCAACCTGAATTCTGTGTTTTGGTTGTAAATTGTAAAGTACATCAGAATGCTATATACAGTTGATATTACAGTAGAACACACAAGAAAATAACATGGTATACAATTAGTACTTAAAAGGCAATTGAACAATTGGAGTAGGTCTGTTAATGAGTAGATATAAGAAAGAAAGAGAAACACCATTTTGTATGACCCATCTTATTTAAAAAGATACATTTACTTGCATACGGATTTCGTAAATATGCACATTCAATGACTTACAAAACTTGCATATTTCAAGTTCAACGACTTACAAAACAGTGTGACATTGAGGCATTCAACCTTCACTGCTTCAGTGAAAGGCAAAGAATACATGCCACTGTGGTTCTCAAAAGCTGTTTGGCAAGCACGTTGACAAAAGACAGAAAAAAAAGACTTCATATTTCATCAGAGATTGCCAAAGCCCCCCAATCTCTTAACTTTACAACCTAAAATAAGTCAGCCCAATATAAAGTCAGCCCTTTACACAGTACAGCAGTAGCACCATTGAAGGTGTAACCTTTACACAGATAAAGTAGGAGAGCAAAGGTATCAGTAATTTACAAAAAGCTTTCAATTGAGTGACCCCGTGTGAATTTATAGTCCCCAATTTAACGTCACATGTAAGCAGAAGTGTGGAGGGGCTTAATAATTCCCAGGAGCCTCAGAGGAGGGTGTAAAACCTTTAAAAAAAATTGATTCAGGCACAAACGCTGTTATTCTAGTAGAGATTAGATGTGCCGGTATCGAAGAGCTTTATCTCACGAATAATGTGAAAAGTCCACAATGTAATCTTTTAAAAGGGTTAACCCTGGGGACGTTGGCATCAAAGAGTTCATACAGTGGACAATAACCAAACGTGTTCAACATATAACACACATACACACACTTATAGTGTAACTACACTAACAAAGGTTTGTAGAACACATGCTGTTTCAAACTCAACCCCAAATATAGAGGGAGATGCGCCAGATAGAGGGAGATGAAAAATTCCAAACAAACACAATGTAACAGAAAGTTAAGCATAGCATAATTGTTTTTAAAACCCAAACCTGTTGAAATATAAACAAGACTATCGTCTAAACACATTGACCGAGCTCTCTTTCAAAAAGGTATGCCTCTATACGGTGTGCGAGCGACATAATCTACATTAATAAGAGAGTTGGAGCATCCCCTATCCATTTCAAGTAGGGCTGTCCCCGACTAAAAAAAAAAACTCTTGGTCAACCGAGGGTTGTCTGTTCTTTCGACCAATCGATTGGTTTAAATTTTACAATGTGTATTTTTCCATATATAGACACACCCTATGTTTGGATAAAATCAACGATATGTAGGCTACTGAGCTTGTCTGATGCTTTAAGCACTGCGATTAAAAATGAAGACACAAATTACTAAAGAGGGAGCAAGAGATCAATATAGCTTAACCAGAAGAAAAAAACCTGATCCTGACTCCTCCTTCCATTGCCCACTGCTGCTGTCCTTCGCAGATTCTGCCATTACGCTCCCAAAGCTGCCGGTATAGGCTGCACCAGCGGTCGGTAACCTTTTCCATTTGGACTGCCAATTTATCATACCATTTCTACTGATTTGTGTGCCAGTTATGATTTTCATATGCACATTTTTGTAGAAGAGTTTCATTTTATTTATAATAAAGTCTTCATATCTTAAAATCAGTGGCGTGTTTAATCAAAATTCTATCTAAATGAAAACGATATAAATCTAAAAGTAACTTCTATTGCCATTGCCCATATGTAAAAATAGCCTACATAAAGACAACAAATAACATTGCAGCCTGCAGGTAGAACATATCCTGATAAAAATAAATACCCTATACATCACATTGGCTATGCATGGCCTGTCTGCGGGGAACTTGAAACATTGTATCAATGGTTAACATGGCCCCAAGCTGGTACTAGCAAACATACATTGTATAATATATTCTGGGCCCTCAAGAGTTTCCAGCTCCAGTGAGCTCCAGAAAGACACAGCTGTAGGCTATTTGTGCAACAGATAAGCAGTAATCAGGTAGGCATATTTTAGGAGGTTTCCACCGAACCAGAGCATGACATTTTTTTCCCTTTCATGCTGAGTAGTTATTAGAAGGGAGAGAACAGGAACGATTTTCCAAATAGGCTTTGTTGAGGAACTGTTCTTATTCTCAATGGATGTAAAAACAGACTTTGTTAATTTGCTGTTTCAGGCAAATAGAAACTCCACAGTGATGGTGAGTTAAGACAATCAGAAATAGTATAAAAAAAACTAAGTCTGCACTAATAAGTACACGATCGTATAAGAGTTTCTGCTTTGAAGGAAAATGTTAACTATAAAATTACTAGACAGAAAGCTGCAGACCCCATGGACTCTCAGGCTCCCATGGACTCTCAGGGTCCCATGGACTCTCAGGGTCCCATGGACTCTCATATCTTGTGGGTGAGGCGGATGTGGTGGATGGGTTATCCCAGGAAGATAATAGTATCAAATTGACATTTTTATAGGCCTACATTTGTGTGCAGGCCAGGTAGCCTAACCCTACTTCTATAGGTAATCATGTGTGTGTGTCCTTACTCAAGATTGACAGGAACGCTCCAAACAAAATATGTTTAATAAATTGACAACTTGTAAATGGAATTAAATACACCAGAACTTTTTTCCTCACAAGTGTAGCCAAGGTTTTGCGCTTTGCAAACAAAGTGTCCACTCCTACAATGACAGCGGTAAGCCTGTAATAATTATATATTGAATACATTAACAGAAATTACCATAACCAAACAAACATTGTATATTAGAAATGATGGGAATTAACGGCAGGCTAAATGTACTACTGGTGATACTGGTGTGCCATCCAGTGGCTTCCGCAATGGATTAGTCCACTCAGAAAGGCTTGAATCAGATAGGTATCTCGTGTGGCAAAGAATGTATATATTTTCATATACCTGCCACTGCTCGACTAAAAAAAACAGCTTATCGACCAAACAATCGACCAGTCGACTAAATTTAATTTCAAGCCATTCCATTATTCAAACCCAGAGTTGATACTTTTGCAATGTTAGGCAGAAATCTATTGTTTCCAGAAGGCATTTTTATTTTGGACCTTCATTTGAATTTCAAATGACTTTGGCTGGCAGGTATCCTGGACATTTTCTCTCATTCCCCTTCCATTTTAATCTATGCATTGTCAGAAAGAGGGTTGACGTACTGACTGCTAAGTAGGAACAGACACAGGAGCCAAATGTAAATGAGCTCGCCGGGAACAAATTGAGTGGAGTGACTATATCCCAACTGCATTCTTTCACAACATGACTACAGATCCATTTCTGCTGACAGAAATATATAACTAAGTCTCTGTAAATGAAATGCATAATTGAGTGGCAGAACAAACCCTTCTATTTGAAATGTTCTATTTGTGTATCACACTTTAATATTCCATTAGGATCTGTGATTCTCTATGACACCACAACAATGGCAACCTGGAAGCGATGCATTTGGCGGCTTATTATCCACCTGTCAAGACAGCAAAAGCGTTCCATAGCAATTTCAAGTAATAACAGAAAATGATAACAGAAAATGGCATAAAAGTACCCAAACAAAAGCATATTTGTTTGGTATGTACCTTAGGGACCATGCTACAAAAATACTTCAACTTACATGTGAGAGAGTTATTTAGCACTATGTCATATTCAGTACAATCTAGACAGCAAACAGACCTTTCAAAGAAGTTGTTAAGAATGTGTCAATGGAAAAATAGAGTCCATCATATGGATTCTGGGCCCTGCCCAAGCCAGCCATCTGCAGTAAGTGCTATATGCAGTAAACCACAGCTATCTGATCTGAGATCGCCAACCTTGCTCTCACTGAATACAAAATTAGCAAAGATTATAGAAATCTGTCTGAAATATATTTTCTTGCCTAAAGGTGGTAGTGATGATGATCACTGAGAATTTGAGTGCCCCGCTTGCCTCTGCTTCCCTTGCGTCATTATGACTGCATTATTAGTAAAACTCAACTATGCAATATGCCATCCACTCCAATGAGCATTTGCTGACACACAATTCCTTTAGTAGATGAGTCATGAACCGCCAAAATCAAACTCCTCAGCAGTTTCCAAATAAGACAGTAAAACGCATTTTTTTCTGCCCACTCACTGCAGCAATTACATGGAAAGCGGTCCCTGAAATGCAGACGGTCTGCTTGGATTCTAGAGGAGTCCAAGGCCATTGAACAGTATGTTACATGTTAGCGTTGTAATGAGGATTGTTTTTTTAAATGCACTCACCTGACAGTTTGTTAGGTACACCACCCCATTTACGGAAATGGATCTCTCCTACAGACAGTCAGTCACGTAGCCGTGGCTTGCTATATAAAGCAGGCAGACAGGCATCAAGGCATTCAGTTACTGTGCTACTCAATGTTACAATCGGCAAAACGAGTGACCTAAGCAACTTTAAATGTGGTATGATCGTCGGAGCCAGGCTCGCCAGATCCAGTATCTCAGAAACAGCCACCCTCCTGGGCTTTTCACACACGAGAGTGTCTCGGGCTTACAGAGAATGGTGCGACACAGAAAAAACATCCAGTCACCGGCAGCTAACAGGCGGGCCTCAAACAGACAAATAATGCCGCCGTACATCAGTGGTGTACAGACAGCATCTCAGAACACACAACTCGTTGATCCTTACCACGAATGGGCTATTGCAGCTGACACCAGTTTCCACTCCTATCAGTTAGAAGAAGCGGCTCCAATGGGCAAGTGATCACCAACACTGGACAATTGAGGAGTGGAAAAACATCACCTGGAATATGACAGCAAGTTCAGTTAACTTGAGTTGCCTGCGTAGTCCCCAGACCTCAACCCAATAAAGCATCTTTGGGATGAGATGGAAGGGGCTGTTCGCAGCTTGAATGTACAGCTGTCCAATCTACAGCAACTGTGTGATGCCATCGCGTTTACCATGGACCAACATCCCTGTGGAACGTTTCCGACACTTTGTAGAGTCCCCCGAATAATTAAAGGCTGTTTTGGATGCAGAGAGGGATCCGACCCGGTGTGTGTGAACTGTCCGGTGAGTGTATATGGTACATGTATACCAACTTGAGACTTTCTGATAAATTCTGACATTCTAGATTGATAGGACGAAATATACAGTACCAGTCAAAAGTTTGGAGACACTACTACATTTTTCTTTGTTTGACTATTTTCTACATTGTAGAATAAGACATCAAAAGTATGGAATAACATATATGGAATCATGTAGTAACCAAAAAAGTATTAAACAAATCTAAATATATTTTATATTTGAGATTCTTCAAAGTAACCACCCTTTTCCTTGATGACAGCTTTGCACACTCTTGGCATTCTCTCAAACAGCTTCACCTGGAATGCTTTTCAAACAGTCTTGAAGGAGTTCCCACATATGCTATTGGCTGCTTTTTGTTCACTCTGCAGTCCAACTCATCCCAAACCATCTCAATTGGTTTGAGGTCGGGTAATTGTGAAGGCAAGGTCATGTGATGCAGCACTCCATCACTCTCCTTCTTGGTCAAATAGCCCTTACACAGCCTGGACGTGTGTTTTGGGTCCTGTTGAAAAACAAATTAAAGTCCCACTAAGCCCAAACCAGATGGGATGGCGTATCGCTGCAGAATACTGTGGTAGCCATGCTGGTTACGTGTGCCTTGAATTCTAAATAAATCAAGGACAGTGTCACCAGCAAAGCACCCCCACACATCACACCTCCTCCATGCTTCACGGTGGGAATGACACATGCAGAGATCATTCACCTACTCCGCGTCACACAAAAACACATCGGTTGGAACCAAAAGTATCAAAGGACCAAAGGAGAGATTTCCACCGGTCTAACTGTCCATTGCTCATGTTTCTTGGCCCGAGCAAGTCTCTTTTTGTTATTGGTGTAATTCAGTCATGGTTTCTTTGCAGCAATTCAACCATGAAGGCCTGATTCATGCAAAGCTCTCAAGGCAAAGGGTGGCTACTTTGAAGAATCTCAAATATAAATGTTTAACACTTTTTTGGTTAATACATGATATGCGTTATTTCATAGTTTTCATGTCTTCACTATTAATCTACAATGTAGAACATAGTAAAAATAAAGAAAAACCCTGGAATGAGTAGGTGTGTCCAAACTTTTGATTGGCACTGTACATTTCCCTGTTTTTAAATGGTGATACTGAATGTAACTTTTTTGTTTGATCTGATGGAAGTAAGTCAGTAAATACGTATTTTGCCATTGTGCACTTTACTTTAAAGTTGTATTTTATTTAATTGGCAGGTGATTTTGAGTGAGCACATGCCAACAACTAGAGAGGATTGAGATTGCATAGAATTGGTGGTAAAGCTTGCTGATGATAATGCTTGAGAGTGTTCCCAGCACAGTATGTGAGCAGAGCTGGAGCAGAGCAGGGAGAGGAGCATGGGGTGAGTTTCTCAAAGGCTGGAAGGTGGCCTTCTCGCCCCCTCAAATTTCACATCAGTAGTGCTCCAGTAGCGCTCACTTCACAAGTTCAGGGCATGCCCAGGCCAGCATGCATTTGCAGACGACTTGTGTGCTGCTATAGCCCATTGCTTTAGATACTGTCATCTAGTATGCTAAATATTTTCATAATGTCACACCTGCTCCCGCTCTTCCCCCCTTGCGCTCTCGCCTGAGGGCGCCAGGCTCCCCAGCGTTGGGCACTCCTGCCATCATCATTACGCACACCTGCCTTCCCCCCGTCACACGTATCAGCGATTATAGGAATCATCTGTCATTTCCTTCCCTATATATGTCTGGTTCCCCGCTCTGTTCCCTGCTTCTGCATTAATTGTCGTTTGTTGTTAATTCCCCCCTGTGCTGACACTGTTCCTGTCTTGTTCCTTGTCTGTTCCATATTAAATGCTGACTCCCCATACCTGCTTCTCTACTCCAGCGTCGGTCCTTACAAATAAAGAAACTGATAAAAAACACAAGTGAAAAAGGGGTTACCTACAAAGATGAGGATGACCAAGAGGAAGAGGGAGTGCAGTGATGTAGTGTCCACAACTAAAGAATCATTGTGGAATCTGAAAAGACAGGTATCATGAAAACATGATGGTGTACTTACTGCGTGCACATGCTAACAGAAAGGAATGAGGTGGGTAGCTAGCTAAGTGTGTCATTGTAGCAAAGTGTTTATAAACTAAACATCAGTTGTCTTAAAAGTTTAGTTCATTTTCATTCTACTACTGTAGTCCATCTATACAAAAGGCTATCATTGATTTTGGCCCCATAGGCATATTAACTCTTGCAAGAAGCTTTCCATTTTGACAGTGTTATTTTACCAAGGCAGCAGCTACTCTTCCTGGTATCTGGCAAAATTATGGCAGTTATACAATTTTAAAAACATTACAATTACATTACAGAATTCACAACACACTCAGTGTGTGCCCTCAGGCCCATACTCCACTACCACACATCTACAATGCAAAGTCCATGTGTACATTGAGTATGTTATTATGTGCGTGTTACTTCAGAGTCCCCGCTGTTCCATAAGGTGTATTTTTACCTGCTTACCCGCCTCCCATCGTCTGTTATGGGCTTGGGGACTGTGAAGAGACCCCTGGTGGCATGTCTTGTGGGGTATGCGTGGATGTCCGAGTATTTTAAAAAGACAGCTCGGTACCTTCAGCTTGTCAACACTTCTTACAAAAACAAGTAATGAGGAATTCAATCTCTCCTCCACTTTGAGCCAGGAGAGATTGACATGCATGTCATTAATGTCAGCTCTCTGTGTACTTTTAAGGGCCAGCCATGCTGCCCTGTTCTGAGCCAACTGCAAAAGTCCCTCTGTGGCACCTGACCACACAACTGAACAGTAGTCCAGGTGCGACAAAACTAGGGCCTGTAGGACCTGCCTTGTTGATGGTGTTGTTAAGAAGGCAGAGTAGTGCTTTATTATGGACAGACTTCTCCCCATCTTAGCTACTGTTGTATCAATATGTTTTGACCATGACAGTTTACAATCCAGGGTTACTCCAAGCAGTTTCGTCTCATCAACTTGTTCAATTTACACATTAATCATTACGAGATGTAGTTGAGATTTAGGGTTTAGTAAATTATTTGTCCCAAATACAATGCTTTAAGTTTTTTTTCCAATATTTAGAACTTACTTAATCCTTGCAACCCATTCAGAAACTAACTGCAGGTCTTTGTTAAATGTTGCAGTCATTTCAGTCGCTGTAGTAGCTGACGTGTATCGTGTTGAGTCATCCGCATAACATAGACACACTGGCCTTACTCAAAGCCTGTGGCATGTCATTAGTAAAGATTGAAAAAAGCAAGGGGCCTAAACAGCTATCCTGGGGAATTCCTGCTTCTACCTGGATTATGTTTGAGAGGCTTCCATTAAAGAACACCCTCTGTGTTCTGTTAGACAAGTAACTCTTTATCCACATTATAGCAGGGGGTGTAAAGCCAAAACACATACGTTTTTCCAGTAGCAGACTATGATCGATAATGTCAAAAGCTGCACTGAAGTATAACAAGACAGCCCCCACAATACTTTTATCATCAATTTCTCTCAGCCAATCATCAGTAATTTGTGTAAGGGCCGTGCTTGTTGAGTGTTCTTCCCTATATGAAAGTCTGTTGTCAATTTGTTTTTACTGTAAAACATTTTCCAGAAGATTACTAAGGGTTGGTAACAAGCTGATTGGTCGCTATTTGAGCCAGTAAAGGGGCTTTACTATTCTTGGGTAGCGGAATGACTTTCGCTTCCCTCCAGGCCTGGGGGAACACACTTTCTAGTAGGCTTAAATTGAAGATGTGGCAATATAGTCCGATATTATACTCAGTCATTTTCCACCCAGATTGTAAGACCTCGGTGGCTTGTCATTGTTGATAGATTTTTTTTTTTAACCTCTTTCACACTCACTTTATGGAATTCAATAGTACAATTCTTGTCTTTTATAATTTGGTCAGATATACTTGAATGTGTAGTGTCAGCGTTTGTTGATGGCATGTCATCCCTAAGTGTCACAGTTTTCATATGGTGAAGGAGAGTCGGACCAAACTGCAGCGTGTATATTGCGATCCATGTTTAATCACACAACGTAACACGAATCCAAAACACAAACTCAACAAAACAATAAACGTAGTGAAAACCGAAACAGCGTTAACTGGTGCAAACTAACACAGACTAAGGACATCAAGACATCACAAAGGACAATCACCCACAATTACAACCAAAGAATATGGCTGCCTAAATATGGCTCCCAATCAGAGACAACGATAAACACCTGCCTCTGATTGAGAACCACTTCAGACAGCCATAGACTCTCCTAGAACACCCCACTAAGCTACAATCCCACTAAGCTACACACCACATACAAAAGCCCATGTCACACCCTGGCCTGACCAAATACATAAAGAAAAACACAAAATACTTCGACCAGGGCGTGACACTAAGTTTGTTTATCTTGCCAATGAAAAATAAATTAAAGTAGTTTGCAATATCAGTGGGTTTTGTGATAAATGATCTGATTCAATGAATGATGGAGCCGAGTTGACTTTTTATTCCAAAAATGGTGTTCCAAACTTTTTCCAATTTGTCTTTGTTTCATAGTATAGTTTCTTTAAAATTGTATTAAGCTTAGTCACACAATTTCTTAATTTGCAGTACGTTTGTGTCACGCCCTGGCCATAAAGAGGCTTTAATTCTCTATTTTGGTTAGGCCAGGGTGTGACAAGGGTGGGCATTCTTTTTTCTATGTTTTTGTATTTCTTTGTTTTTGGCCGGGTATGGTTCTCAATCTGTCACGCCTTGGTCATTGTATTTTGTGTATTCGTTATGTTTTTGGTAGGCCAGGGTGTGACATGGGTTTATGTTGTTGTATTTCGTATTGGGGTTTTTGTATTATTGGGATTGCGGCTGAGTAGGGGTGTTGTATGGGCTTGGCTGCCTGAGGCGGTTCTCAATAGGAGTCAGGTGATTCTCGTTGTCTCTGATTGGGAACCGTATTTAGGTAGCCTGGTTTCGCTTTGTATTTCGTGGGTGATTGTTCCTGTCTCTGTGTAGTTTCACCAGATAGGCTGTAATAGGTTTCACGTTCCGTTTGTTGTTTTTGTATTGAGTTATTTCATGTATCGTTCCGTTTTCCTTCATTAAAGATCATGAGTAACAACCACGCTGCATTTCGGTCTCTTTCGACAAACGAAGAACGCCGTTACAGAATCACCCACCACACACGGACCGAGTGGCGTGGTAACAAGCAGCTGGAGCAGCGAAGGGAGGAAGTTATGGACAGCAGAGGAAAGGAGTATACGACGTGGGAAGAAATAGACAGGTGGGCGGCCGACCCAGAGAGAGTGCAGGAGCCCGCCTGGGATTCGCTTGAGCAGTGCGAAGAGGGCTATAGGCGAATGGAGTCGAAAAGGAAGACACGGCGGCGCAGAGTGAAAACCGAAGGTAACCCCCAAATATTTATTGGGGGAGGGCTCAGAGAGAGAGAGTGGCTGAGTCAGGAGTCAGACCTGAGCCAACTCTCCCTGTTAATCGTGAAGAGCAGTTGCAGTGGGAGAGGCTGCACCACTTGGAGAATTGGACATGGGAGGAGGAATTAGACGGAAAAGGACCCTGGGCTCAGCCTGGAGAATATCGCCGTCCCAAGGAAGTAATAGAGGCGGCTAAAGCGGAGAGGCGCTGGTATGAGGAGGCAGCACGGCGACGCGGTTCAAAGCCCGAAAAGCAGCCCCCAAAAATTATTGGAGGGGGGCTTAAAGGGAGTATGGCTATGCCAGGTAGGAGACCTGCGCAAACTCCCTGTGCTCACCGTTGGGCTAGAGAGACCGGGCAGACACCGTGTTATGCTATGGAGTGCACAGTGTTTCCAGTGCGGGTGCATAGCCCGGTGTGGTTCATACCAGCCCTTCCTATTGGCCGGGCTAGAGTGGGCATCGAGCCAGGTAAGCTTGGGCAGGCTCGGTGCTCAAGAGCTCCAGTGCGCCTGCACGGTCCAGTCTATCCAGAGCCACCTCCACACACCAGTCCTCCGGTAGCAGCTCCCCGCACCAGGCTTCCTGTGCATGTCCTCAAACTTGTAGAACCAGTTCCAGCACCACGCACCAGGCCTTCTGTGCGCCTCGCCTGTTCAGCACAGCCAGAGCCATCCTTCCCTCCTGCGCTACTGGAGTCTCCTGTCTGTTCAGCGCTATCAGAGCCTTCCTCCTCTACAGCGCTGCCGGAGCATCCTGCCTGTTTGGAGCAGACTGAGCTGTCAGTCTGCATGAAGCAGCCAGAGCTGCCAGTCTGCAAGGAGCTGCCAGTCTGCAAGGTGCTGCTAGCCTGCATGGAGCAGTCAGAGCTGTCAGCCTGCATGGAGCTGTCAGTCTGCATAGAGTAGCTAGATCCGCCAGTCAGCCATGATCTTCTAGTTCTGCCAGTCAACCAGATTCTTCCAGATCTGCCAGTCAACCAGTCTCTTCCAGATCTGCCAGTCAACCAGTCTCTTCCAGATCTGCTAGTCAACCAGTCTCTTCCAGATCTGCCAGTCAACCAGTCTCTTCCAGATCTGCCAGTCAACCAGTCTCTTCCAGATCTGCTAGTAAAACAGTCTCTTCCAGATCCGCCAGCCAGCCAGTCTCTTCCAGATCTACCTAGCTTCATCTCAGTACTTCCAGATCCCTCTCAGCCAGCCTGGGCTTCCTCTCAGTACCTGGGCTTCATCTCAGTACTGGGCTTCCTCTCAGTACTGGGCTTCCTCTCAGTACCGGGCTGCCCCTCTCGGGCTGCCCCTCAGTTCCGGGCTGCCCCTCAGTACCGGGCTGCCCCCTCAGTACCGAGCTGCCCCTCAGTCCCGAGCTGCCCCTCAGTCCCAAGCTGCCCCTCAGTCCTGAGCTGCCCCTCAGTCCCGAGCTGCCCCTCAGTCCAAGCTGCCCCTCAGTCCCGAGCTGCCCCTCAGTCCCGAGATGCCCCTCAGTCCCGAGATGCCCCTCAGTCACGAGCTGCTCCTCAGTTCTGTGGGGTTTTGGGTGAGGACTATTAGGCCATGGTCGGCGGCGAGAGTGGATTATCCCAGGACGCGAAGGGGAGGAACTAGGACATTAATGGAGTGGGGTCCACGTCCCGGGCCGGAACCGCCACCATGGACAGACGCCCACCCGGACCCTCCCTATGGTTTTGAGGTGTGTCCGGGAGTCTGCACCTTAGGGGAGGGGGGTTCTGTCACGCCTTGGTCATTGTATTTTGTGTTTTCGTTATATTTTTGGTAGGCCAGGGTGTGACATGGGTTTATGTTGTTGTATTTCGTATTGGGGTTTTTGTATTATTGGGATTGCGGCTGAGTAGGGGTGTTGTATGGGCTTGGCTGCCTGAGGCGGTTCTCAATCAGAGTCAGGTGATTCTCGTTGTCTCTGATTGGGAACCGTATTTAGGTAGCCTGGTTTCGCTTTGTATTTCGTGGGTGATTTTTCCTGTCTCTGTGTAGTTTCACCAGATAGGCTGTAATAGGTTTCACGTTCCGTTTGTTGTTTTTGTATTGAGTTATTTCATGTATCGTTCCGTTTTCCTTCATTAAAGATCATGAGTAACAACCACGCTGCATTTCGGTCCGACTCTCTTTCGACAAACGAAGAACGCTGTTACACAATCAGGGAAAGCTGTCTATCGTTGTCTCTGATTGGGAACCATACTTAGGTAGCTCTTGCCCACATGGGTTTTGTGGGCAAGAACAAACACCGCTCCGACACTTTACATACACGTGCGTAATAGTGAAAACAACAAACATCAAATACAATCGAGCGCAATACACACAAGTCTAATCCCGCATGAACTAAGGCAGGCAACAGGTACCCTATATACACACAGAAATAAACGCAAATGAAACCAGGTGTGAAAAGAATCACAGACAAAACAAACAGAAAAGGAAAAAGGGATCGGTGGCGGCTTGTAAACCGGGCGACGCCGAACGCCAAGCGTCGCAGGAACAGGGAGAGGAGTTACCTTTGGTAGAAGTCGTGACAGGCTCAGCCTTTGGAACTTTGGTTTTCCTATATATGGCTATTCTATTGTGATCACTACATCCTATGGATGTGGATACTGCTTTAAAGCAAATTTCTGCAGCATTAGTAAAGATGTGATCAATAGATGTTGATTTAATTCCTGGGCTGTTTGTAAATACCCGGGTAGGTTACTGACAACCTTAACCAGGTTTCAGGCACTGGTTACATTTTTGAAGTTTTTTCTTGAGTAGGCAGCTTGATGAGAGCCAGTCAATATTTAAAATCACCCAGAAAACATACTTCTCGGTTGATATCACATATAGTATAGCCCTGCTTATAATGGTTTGAGGCCTTTTTCTTATGCTCCGAGTCAAATATTCTGAAATGTGCTGGAAAATAAAGCTGCTCTATGAACGAAAATAATCGATTTTAATGAGACAGGCATGCGATTTAAACAAATGTAATAGAATTTGAATGAATATTCTTCAAAAATGTTTTCAAATTCATTGCTCACCTCACCAAGGATTATTGCGTCTCCGATACTGTGGGGGAGGTGGGTTTCTAATCGCTCTGTCACACTTCATTTACCCTATTAATTAACAACTAATCTCTATACTGGACTGGAAACCAAATGAAGCATTTACGTTGGTTCATTTACAGGTTTGTGCCTATGCGAAGGAAGAAAACTGCTCGATAGCTATTTATTTTATTTCTCCCAACCAAATAAATAATTATGTTAATTATCCATTCAATGAAGCAAGAAAATCCTAAATACTCTTTTAGATTAATCATAATGGTTTCCCAGTACAACATGACAGTTTCAATACACATTGATATAATATTAATGTATATATTTGTGTATACAGGGATCATCTGTAATAAAGGTTAAATAAATCAAATATATTCGCCTGACCATTGTTGTGGAAAAACGGTCGAGGACTGAGTTGTGAATGTAGAATACATCTAGGTGTGCAGACACAAGACAAGAGCTCACCGTGCATTTCCTAAACAATATTGTTGTACATCCACAGGCTTTGGGGTACTTGAAGGAATGTGGAAAAATGCAACATTTAGATTAGGCAGAATGTGTGGACTGACTAACTCATTTAATAATCCAGCTATAGTGGCAAGAGAAAGTATATGTACCTGGATTTCTGCATAAATTGGTCATACAATTTGATCTTCATCTAGGTCACAACAATAGACAAACACAGTCTGCTTAAACTAATAACACACAAACATTTGTACGTTTTTGTCTTTATTGAACACACCATGTAAACATTCACAGTGCAGGGTGTAAAAAGTATGGACCCTTGGATTTGATAACTGGTTGACCCTCCTTTGGCAGCAATAACCTCAACCAAATGTTTTCTGTAGTTTTAGATCAGACCTGCACAACGGTCAGGAGGAATTTTGGACCATTCCTCTTTACAAAACTGTTTCAGTTCAGCAATATTCTTGGGATGTCTGGTGTGAACTGCTCTCTTGAGGTCATGCCACAGCATCTCAATTGGGTTGAAGTCAGGACTATTATCTTCTGTTGAAGCCATTCTGTTGTTGACTTAGTTTTGTGTTTTGGGTCGTTGTCCTGTTGCATCACCCAACTTCTGTTGAGCTTCAATTTGCGGACAGATAGCCTTACATTCTCCTGCAAAATGTCTTGATAAACTTGGGAATTAATTTTTCCCATCGACGATAGCAAGCTGTCCAGGCCCTGAGGCCGCCCCAAACCATGATGCTCCCTCCACCATACTTTACAGTCGGGATGAGGTTTTGATGTTGGTGTGCTGTGTCTATTTTTTCTCCACACATAGTGGTGTGTGTTTCTCCCAAACAACTCAACTGAAGTTTCATCTGTCCACAGAATATTTTGCCAGTAGCGCTGTGGAACATCCAGGTGCACTTTTGAAAACTTCAGACGTGCAGCAAAGGTTTTTTTTGGACAGCAATGGCTGCTTCTGTGGTGTCCTCCCATGAACACCATTCTTGTTTAGTGTTTTACTTATCGTAGACTCGTCAACAGAGATGTTAGCATGTTCCAGAGTTTTCTGTAAGTCTTTAGCTGACACTCTAGGATTCTTCTTAACCTCATTGAGCATTCTGCGCTGTGCTCTTGTAGTCATCTTTGCAGGACGGCCACTCTTAGAGAGTAGCAACGGTGCTGAACTTTCTCCATTTATAGATAATTTGTCTTACCGTGGACTGATGAACATCAAGGCATTTAGAGATACCCTTTCCAGCTTTATGCAAGTAAACAATTCTTAATCTTAGGTCTTCTGAGATTTATTTTGTTTGAGGCATGGCTCACATAAGGCAATGTTTCTTGTGAATAGAAAACTCTAATTTTGTGAGTGTTTTTTATACGGCAAGGCAGCTCTAACCAACATCTCCAATCTGGTCTCATTGATTGGACAACAGGTTAGCTGACTCCTGACTCCAATTAGCTTTTGGAGAAGTCATTAGCCTAGGGGTTCACATACTTTTTCCAACCTCCACTGTGAATGTTTAAATGATGTATTCAATATAGACAACAAAAATAAAAGAATTAGTGTGTTATTAGTTTAAGCACACTATGTTTGTCTATTGTTGTGAATTATATGAAGATCAGATAAAATTTGCTGAGCAATTTATGCAGAAATCCGGGTAATTTCAAAAGGGTTCAAACTTTGTTTGCCACTGTATATTGAATGACCAACAAAGTTCAAAATAGAGTCTCTCTTTCTTCTTTGGCCAATAGAATACCTCCCTTAGAGACATCATATTACAGTGGCTTGCGAAAGAATAAACCCCCCTTGATATTTTTCCTATTTTGTTGCCTTAGAACTTGGAATTAAAATAGATTTGTTGGGGGATTGTTTAAATTGATTTACACAACATGTCTACCACTTTGAATATGCAAGAAATAAGACCAAAACAAATAACTTGAGCGTGCATAACTATTCACCCCCCAAAGTCAATACTTTGTAGAGACACATTTTGCAGCATCTACAGCTGCAAGTCTCTATAAGTTTGGAAGGGCTATGTCTCTATAAGTTTGGAACGTGAGGCCACAGGGATTTTTGCCTATTCTTCAAGGCAAAATTGCTCCAGCTCCTTCAAGTTAGATGGGTTCCGCTGATGTACAGCAATCTTTAAGTCATACCACAGATTCTCAATTTGATTGAGGTCTGGGCTTTAACTAGACCATTCCAAGACATTTAAAAGTTTCCCCTTACACCACTCAAGTATTGCTTTAGCAGTATGCTTAGGGTCATTGTCCTGCTGGAAGGTGAACCTCCGTCCCAGTCTCAAATCTCTGGAAGACTGAAACAGGTTTCCCCCAAGAATTTCCCTGTATTTAGCGCCATTCAACATTCCTTCAATTCTGACAAATTTTCCAATCCCTGCCGATGAATAACATCCCCACAACATGATGCTGCC
The DNA here is from genome assembly GCF_023373465.1 of Oncorhynchus keta. NCBI lineage: Eukaryota > Metazoa > Chordata > Actinopteri > Salmoniformes > Salmonidae > Oncorhynchus > Oncorhynchus keta. Next base: position 39,052,091 of record NC_068421.1, read on the forward strand.
ACCACCATGCTTCACTGTGGGAAGGGTGTTCTCGGGTGATGAGAGGTGTTGGGTTTGTGCCAGATATAGTGTTTTCCTTGATGGCCAAAAAGGTCAATTTTAGTTTCATCTGACCAGATTACCGTCTTCCATATGTTTGGGGAGTCTCCCACATTACCTTTGGTGAACACCAAACATATTTGCTTATTATTTTCTTTAAGCAATGGCTTTTTTCTGGCCACTCTTCCGTAAAGCCCAGCTCTGTGGAGTGTATGGCTTAAAGTGGTCCTATGGACAGATACTCCAATCTCCCTTGTGGAGCTTTGCAGCTCCTTCAGGGTTATCTTCAGTCTCTTTGTTGCTTCTCTGATTAATGCCCTCCTTGCCTGGTCCGTGGGTTTTGGTGGATGGCCCTCAGATGGCAGGTTTGTTGTGGTGCCATATTCTTTCCATTGTTTAATAATGGATTTAATGGTGCTCCGTGGGATGTTCAAAGTTTCAGATTTTTTTAAATAACCCAACCCTGATCTGTACTTCTCCACAACTTTGTCCCTGACCTGTTTGGAGAGCTCGTTGGACTTTATGGTACAGCTTGCTTGGTGGTACCCCTTGCTTAGTGGTGTTGCAGACTCTGGAGCCTTTCAGAACAGGTGTATATATACTGAGATCATGTGACAGATCATGTGACATTTAGATTGCACACAGGTGGACTTTATTTAACGGATTATGTGACTTCTGAAGGTAATTGGTTGCACCAGATCTTATTTAGGGGCTTCATAGCAAAGGGGGTGAATACACTTTTCAGTTTTATATTTTTTAGAATAAAAATTTGGACAATTTTGTGTATGTCCATTACATGAAATACGATTAAAAATCTATTCAAATTACAGGTTGTAATGCAACAAAATAGGAAGAACGCCAAGAGGAATACTTTTGCAAGGCACTGTATTTCACATGCCATCATGTATCAGTGCTACAGAATCCCAACATCCCTTGCCAAAGCCAAAAAAGCTAACTTGACAAGTGTGTGGTCAGGTCTAAGCCAACATTAGTACAATGTATGCCGGCTATCGTAAGAGGACTCTGGCAGAAGAAAACCCTGTCGAATGTTTCTCCAAACATGACTGAGCAATGCAGCCAATCTCAGAGATATTTTTATCAAATCTAATTACATTTTATTTGTCACATGCTCCGAATAGAACAGATGTAGACCTTACCGTGAAATGCTTACTTACAAGCCCTTAACCAACAATTTTATTTAAGAAATGGAGTTAAGAAAATATTTACTAAATAAAAGAAAGTAAAATATTTCATAAAATTAACGTAGCAATACCGAGGCTATATACAGGGGGTACCGGTACCGAGTCAATGTGCGGGGATACAGGTTGGTCGAGGGAATTTCTACATGAAAGCAAGGGTAAAGGGACTATGCATAGATAATGAAAAGCGAGTAGCAGCAGTGTAAAAACAAATAGTCCTGAGCTACAGTAGCCCTGGCAGCAGCAGGGAAGAGAGACCGCTCCATCTCCATTCCTTTTTCATCATCAGACATTTCAATTTTCTATTCCAGGAGGGCCTCCTCAGTGACAAAGCTGGGAATCAATGGACAGGGGCTTCCTTTCTCTCTGTAAATGCCAAATCACCGCGGCTGAGCCGGAGAGGCTGTTGTGTATTGAGTGGGCAGGCACTATTTACAGTCAGACTGAGACAAGACGAAATGTGGAGATGGAGAATACAGAAGGCTCTTACGAGGGTGGGGGACAATTATTCAAAGTCTTGTCAAAACGACTAACCGCTACATGCAACAAATGTGTTTACTCATGTGCCGTATGAGTTGTATTGTGGTCTAAGTTATTACACCCTTGCATTTCTCCCTGTCCTTTGTTTTTCCAAACCATTGATCCCCACTGTGAAATACATCCAAAGACACAGCCAATTCCACTGAAAGGTAATATACTATCAGGGTTTTGTTATTTAAAATCTTGACTGTTTTGAACACAGACTCATCTCTGGTGGCTCTAATGATTTAGGCATGCTCTTTCTTTTGCTTACATATGCATGCACTTGGATAAACTCCTGAGGCTCAGGAAAATAAGCCAATCTACTGCTTCAAGCCCTATGACTTGTTTGATTAGATCTTCGCTAAATAAACAACCTTATCCATCAGTAAGAGGTGTAAAAAGAAATTCTGCATGTCTGTCTACAAATAACTCCCGTTAACAAACAATGTATTGTTTCTAAGACAATGAGAGAAGTGAAGCAACACAGAGATAGTAGAAAACAACTCGCCCTGAGTTTATATTGAACAAAGAAAGAACCCAGGAAAAAGATCAGCACAAAAGCAGAGGAACTTTTCAAAAGGCTTAGCATTTGTCATCCTTGAGAGGCTGACAGGGATACTTCAGGATATTGGCAATGACTAGTGGATACCATTTTTATGTCTCTGCGTGCAGTTTGAAGGAAGTTTCTAACTAGCGTTAGCACAAAGACTGGGAGTCTATGGTAACTCCTAGCATGCTAGTAGATACTATAGATTTCCAGTCAATGCGCTAATGATGAATCAAATCAAATTTTATTTGTCAAATACACATGGTTAGCAGATGTTAATGCGAGTGTAGCGAAATGCTTGTGCTTCTAGTTCCGACAATGCAGTAATAACCAACAAGTAATTTAACTAACAATTCCAAAACTACTGTCTTATAAACACAAGTGTAAGTTGATAAAGAATATGTACATAAAGATATATGAATGAGTGATGGTACAGAGCGGCATAGGCAAGATACAGTAGATGGTATCGAATACAGTATATACATATGAGATGAGTATGTAAACAAAGTGGCATAGTTAAAGTGGCGAGTGATACATATATTACATAAAGATGCAGTAGATGATATAGAGTACAGTATATACGTATACATATGAGATGAATAATGTAGGGTATGTAAACATTATATTATGTAGCATTGTTTAAAGTGGCTAGTGATATATTTTACATCATTTCCCATCAATTCCCATTATTAAAGTGGCTGGAGTTGAGTCAGTGTGTTGGCAGCAGCCACTCAATGTGGTGGCTGTTTAACAGTCTGATGGCCTTGAGCTAGAAGCTGTATTTCAGTCTCTCGGTCCCAGCTTTGATGCACCTGTACTGACCTCGCCTTCTGGATGATAGCGGGGTGAACATGGTGGTTGTTGTCCTTGATGATCTTTATGGCCTTCCTGTAACATCGGGTGGTGTAGGTGTCCTGGAGGGCAGGTAGTTTGCCCCTGGTGATGCGTTGTGCAGTCCTCACTACCCTCTGGAGAGCCTTACGGTTGTGGGCGGAGCAGTTGCCGTACCAGGCGGTGATACAGCCCGACAGGATGCTCTCGATTGTGCATCTGTAGAAGTTTGTGAGTGCTTTTGGTGACAAGCCGAATTTCTTCAGCCTCCTGAGGTTGAAGAGGCGCTGCTGCGCCTCCTTCACGATGCTGTCTGTGTGGGTGGACCAATTCAGTTTGTCTGTGATGTGTATGCCGAGGAACTTAAAACTTGCTACCCTCTCCACTACTGTTCCATCGATGTGGATAGGGGGGTGTTCCCTCTGCTGTTTCCTGAAGTCCACAATCATCTCCTTAGTTTTGTTGACGTTGAGTGTGAGGTTATTTTCCTTACACCACACTCCGAGGGCCCTCACCTCCTCCCTGTAGGCCGTGTCGTCGTTGTTGGTAATCAAGCCTACCACTGTTGTGTCGTCCGTAAACTTGATGATTGAGTTGGAGGCGTGCGTGGCCACGCAGTCGTGGGTGAACAGGGAGTACAGGAGAGGGCTCAGAACGCACCCTTGTGGGGCCCCAGTGTTGAGGATCAGCGGGGTGGAGATGTTGTTACCTACCCTCACCACCTGGGGGCGGCCCGTCAGGAAGTCCAGTACCCAGTTGCACAGGGAGGGGTCGAGACCCAGGGTCTCGAGATTGATGACGAGCTTGGAGGGTACTATGGTGTTAAATGCCAAGCTGTAGTCGATGAACAGCATTCTCACATAGGTATTCCTCTTGTCCAGATGCAGTGTGCAGTGTGGTTGAGATTGCATCGTCTGTGGACCTATTTGGGCAGTAAGCAAATTGGAGTGGGTCTAGGGTGTCAAGTAGGGTGGAGGTGATATGGTCCTTGGCTAGTCTCTCAAAGCACTTCATGATGACGGAAGTGAGTGCTACAGGGCGGTAGTCGTTTAGCTCAGTTACCTTGGCTTTTTTGGGAACAGGAACAATGGTGGCACTCTTGAAGCATGTGGGAACAGCAGACTGGGATAGGGATTGATTGAATAAGTCCGTAAACACACCAGTCAGCTGGTCTGTGCATGCTCTGAGGGCGCGGCTGGGGATGCCGTCTGGGCCTGCAGCCTTGCGAGGGTTAACACGTTTAAATGTTTTACTCACTTCGGCTGCAGTGAAGGAGAGTCCGCATGTTTTGGTTGCAGGCCGTGTCAGTGGCACTGTATTGTCCTCAAAGCGGGCAAAAAAGTTATTTAGTCTGCCTGGGAGCAAGACATCCTGGTCCGTGACGGGGCTGGTTTTCTTTTTGTAATCCGTGATTGACTGTAGACCCTGCCACATACCTCTTGTGTCTGAGCCGTTGAATTGAGATTCTTTGTCTCTATATTGACGCTTAGCTTGTTTGATTGCCTTGCGGGGGGAATAGCTACACTGTTTGTATTCGGTCATGTTTCCGGTCACCTTGCCCTGATTAAAAACAGTGGTTCGCACTTTCAGTTTCACGGGAATGCTGCCATCAATCCACGGTTTCTGGTTTGGGAATGTTTTAATCGTTGCTATGGGAACGACATCTTCAACGGACGTTCTCATGAACTCGCACACCAAATCAGCATATTCGTCAATGTTGTTGTCTGACGAAAAATATCCCAGTCCACGTGATGGAAGCAGTCTTGGAGTGTGGAATCAGATTGGTCGGACCAGCGTTGAACAGACCTGAGCGCGGGAGCTTCTTGTTTTAGCTTCTGTCTACAGGGATCAACAAAATGGAGTCGTGGTCAGCTTTTCCGAAAGGAGGGCGGGGCAGGGCCTTATATGCATCGCGGAAGTTAGAATAGCAGTGATCCAAGGTTTTGCCAGCCCTGGTTGCGCAATCGATATGCTGATAGAATTTAGGGAGTCTTGTTTTCAGATTAGCCATGTTAAAATCCCTAGCTACAATGAATGCAGCCTCAGGATGTATGGATTCCAGTTTGCAAAGAGTCAAATAAAGTTCGTTCAGAGCCATCGATGTGTCTGCTTTGGGAGGAATATATACGGCTGTGATTATAATCTAAGAGAATTCCCTTGGTAGATAATGCGGTCGACATTTGATTGTGAGGAATTCTAAATCAGGTGAACAGAAGGACTTGAGTTACTGTATGCTTATGTGACCACACCACATCTCGTTAGGCATAAGGCATACGCCCCCGCCCCTCTTCTTACCAGAAAGATGTTTGTTTCTGTCGGCGCGATGCGTGGAGAAACCAGTTGGCTGCACCGACTCCGATAGCGTCTCTCCAGTGAGCCATGTTTCCGTGAAGCAAAGAACGTTACAGTCTCTGATGTCCCTCTGGAATGCTACCCTTGCTCGGATTTCATCAACCTTGTTGTCAAGAGACTGGACATTGGCGAGAAGTATACTGGGAGTGGTGCACAATGTGCCCGTCTCCGGAGTCTGGCCAGAAGACCGCTACGTTTCCCTCTTTTACGAAGTCGTTTTTTTGGGTCGTCGGGTGGGATCCATTCCGTTGTCCTGGGTGAGAGGCAGAACACAGGATCCGCTTCGCGAAAGTCATATTCTTGGTCGTACTGATGGTGAGTTGATGCTGCTCTTATATTCAGTAGTTCTTCTCGACTGTATGTAATGAAACCTAAGATGAGCTGGGGTACTAATGTAAGAAATAACACGTAAAAAAACAAAAAACTGCATAGTTTCCTAGGAACGCGAGGCGAGGCGGCCATCTCTGTCGGCGCCGGAAGTACTGCTGTAGTTACCATTGGATCGCAAAACTAGATACCTCTAACTTCCTTCATACTGGATGCAGAGACATAACATGGTATCCATTAGTTTCTGACTTTTGGGAAGCAGATAAAGGGCTTCATTGCCAAAATCCCAAAGTATCCCTTTAATGAAAAAAAATAGGCCTGAATCACCTTACATACCCCTGGAGAGTAGTTGTAAAGCATATGTCAAACTCATTCCACGGAAGACCTTGTGTCTGAAGGTTTTTGTTCCACCCTTGTACTTGATTGATGAATTAAGATCACTAATTAGTAAGGAACTCCCCCCACGCGGTTGTCTTGGTCTGAATTGAAAGGAAAAAACAAAAAACCTGCCGGCACTCAATCCTCCTGAACTCTCTTGTATTTTCTGCATTATGCAACAATATTTTACAATATTTCATCCAATGGACTCCCGTTCAGAGCGACACACAGAAGCATCCAGGGTCAATGCCCTGCTCAAGTGCACGTTGACAGATCTCCCACCAGGCCAAAAAACGTGAACCCGAACCCTCCACAGTTCCCCAACAGCTAACCTGTCTGCCTGTGATCATGGTTGCCCTGACATTACTATCTACATTGACGCCCTCTGAGCATTGCGAGATTAATGACCACATTATTGGCATTCATTTTGACACTACTCTCTATAAACAATTTTGACATTTAGTGGCACACAAGACCCTGTGAATCCCTACATTTCTGCCATAAAGATTAAAGGACACACACCAAAAATTAACAAATAGGATAATCTGGGGCAAGCTCTGCAATTGTAGTGAAAAATACAACTGCCAGCTTGACAGGATTTCAAAAGGAATCATCACCTGCGCTGGTAAAGCTGTTCTTCTGCGTGTTTCCTGACTGACTGGGGTCATGGGACCAAAGATGACATGGCTTACATGGCTGCTCAACTAGAAATGAGGCCCGCTCAGTCACCCATGCGATCCCGAGTTTGGCAGCTGACACATTTGTACTTCCCTGTGAGTTGCTGAGCAAGACAGAATTCCCCCAGGATGTGTTCATCAGTGAGCCTGGGAAGTGTGTAGTTCATGATTTGGACAAAAGCCAAGGGGACAGAGCCCTTACATAAAGATTTGTGGCCCAGAACAGAGAACACAGAAAGATCAGGAATATTTAATAACGTTGTACAATTTTCTGGTTTAATAATTATTGATTACACACTCCCATAGCCAGGACGGCTGGCTAAAAGGGTTGACTTGTATTTCACAAGATTAAATTAAAAGGCTCACACAAAAGGAAGCCGCCTCATCCAGAACTCGGGAAAATTGAGGCAGTCAAGGAAACATGGAGCCAAACAAATCTGTTATGTTAATGTGAATCTGTCGCTGATGTCCCAACAGTGAAAGGCTTTTGCAGATGTGTTGACACCACAATCAGTTGGGCAATTAAAGACTAAATTATTGCTGATTTATGCATGCATGTTTGGGGACCCTATTAAAAGTGTTGGTGAATAAATTATTCGCAACTTCACCAATGCTATTAAAAGCTGGCTCATTTATTGCAGGCAGGCGAGGTTGGTCAACAGTCCTGGATGTTGGGTTGACCAACACACTAGCCTACAGAATGTTTTATTCTCTCATTCATTTGCCATGCTACTCTGCATTGCCGTGGACTAACCATACACATTTTGACAGAAAGCTTGAATAAACCTTATTTTCTTGGCATCAGCCCCATTGCCTGGAAATATGTCTCCCAAAGTATTTGTGTTCATATACGACATGAAATGTGTGTTGCCAACAGACAGATGCACTAGTTTTACTGGCTTTATTACAACCATTCAGTCCGCTGCTGTATATCCTTATGTAATTACTGCACTTTAACGTTCATTCTCTATAGGAAGTGGTCGTCTCCTGAACAAATGTTATTTTGTCATGGTTTTGCCAGGCAGACCTGACGCTGGAACTTCAACTCATCTACCCCATGGAGATTAGCACGGCCCATTCTAGGACTATTGTAATCGGTTTGCCATACAGGCTCTTTATCATGCCGTAGGAGAGTATTAACACCTGTGCAGTGTAGTCTGGGCCTCAGCCCCTGTACCAGCCCAGCTCCACTTTAATTCACGCCTCATGGGGGGGAAACTAATGAAGAGGGAGAAAATGAAAAAGAAAGGCTGCACACTGTTAAGGCAAGCTGACCGGTTCAGGTGAATTCATCAACCCACCACTATACTGGACACAGAACTGCTAGTGCGGAACGGTGAAGTGCTGATTTGAACTCCTCACATGCACTTTGTAATTATCTTAGTAGAGAGCCTTGACAGCAGGTTAGGTTGGAAATAAATTATAGTGTTTCCTGCGTCCTTATTATAACTATTTTATAGTTATATCATTATTATAACTATTGAAAGTTGGAGCAGTAGTTCGTAGCAAGATTTAGTTATAAACAAAATCAGGTAAATTCATTATATACTTTCTGTACAAAACATTAACCTCTACGGGATGGGTGTCCCTAAACCGCGCTAATGTGACTAAAATGGCGACGTATACAACAGCCAACTTTCTGGGACAGAGACATGACTTACATGGGCAAAAATCTTAAATTCTTGATAATGTAACTGCATTGTCCAATTAACAGTAGCTATTACAGTGAAAAAATACCATGCTATTGTTTGAGGAGAGTGCACAACAACAAAAAACCTTTATCACGGCAACTGGTTTGGTACATTCACCTCTGACGGTAAATAATGTACTTACATTCAGTAATTTTGCTCTGATTTGTCATCCTGAGGGTCCCAAAGATAAAATGTAGCACAGTTGTACAGTGCCTTGCGAAAGTATTCGGCCCCCTTGAACTTTGCGACCTTATGCCACATTTCAGGCTTCAAACATAAAGATATAAAACTGTATTTTTTTGTGAAGAATCAACAACAAGTGGGACACAATCATGAAGTGGAACGGCATTTATTGGATATTTAAAACTTTTTTAACAAATCAAAAACTGAAAAATTGGGCGTGCAAAATTATTCAGCCCCCTTAAGTTAATACTTTGCTGTGATTACAGCTGTAAGTCGCTTGGGGTATGTCTCTATCAGTTTTGCACATCGAGAGACTGACATTTTTTCCCATTCCTCCTTGCAAAACAGCTCGAGCTCAGTGAGGTTGGATGGAGAGTATTTGTGAACAGCAGTTTTCAGTTCTTTCCACAGATTCTCGATTGGATTCAGGTCTGGACTTTGACTTGGCCATTCTAACAACTGGATATGTTTCTTTTTGAACCATTCCACTGTAGATTTTGCTTTATGTTTTGGATCATTGTCTTGTTGGAAGACAAATCTCCGTCCCAGTCTCAGGTCTTTTGCAGACTCCATCAGGCTTTCTTCCAGAATGGTCCTGTATTTGGCTCCATCCATCTTCCCATCAATTTTAACCATCTTCCCTGTCCCTGATGAAGAAAAGCAGGCCCAAACCATGATGCTGCCACCACCATGTTTGACAGTGGGGATGGTGTGTTCAGGGTGATGAGCTGTGTTGCTTTTATGCCAAACATAACGTTTTGCATTGTTGCTAAAAAGTTCAATTTTGGTTTCATCTGACCAGAGCACCTTCTTCCACATGTTTGGTGTGTCTCCCAGGTGGCTTGTGGCAAACTTTAAACGACACTTTTTATGGATATCTTTAAGAAATGGCTTACTTCTTGCCACTCTTCCATAAAGGCCAGATTTGTGCAATATACGACTGATTGTTGTCCTATGGACAGAGTCTCCCACCTCAGCTGTAGATCTCTGCAGTTCATCCAGAGTGATCATGGGCCTCTTGGCTGCATCTCTGATCAGTCTTCTCCTTGTATGAGCTGAAAGTTTAGAGGGACGGCCAGGTCTTGGTAGATTTGCAGTGGTCTGATACTCCTTCCATTTCAATATTATCGCTTGCACAGTGCTCCTTGGGATGTTTAAAGCTTGGGAAATCATTTTGTATCCAAATCCGGCTTTAAACTTCTTCACAACAGTATCTCGGACCTGCCTGGTGTGTTCCTTGTTCTTCATGATGCTCTCTGCGCTTTTAACGGACCTCTGAGACTATCACAGTGCAGGTGCATTTATACAGAGACTTGATTACACACAGGTGGATTGTATTTATCATCATTAGTCATTTAGGTCAACATTGGATCATTCAGAGAACCTCACTGAACTTCTGGAGAGAGTTTGCTGCACTGAAAGTAAAGGGGCTGAATAATTTTGCACGTGATTAGCGTTGTCTCTGATTGGGAACCATATTTAGGCAGCCATATTCTTTGAGTGTTTCGTGGGTGATTGTTCCTGTCTCTGTGTTAGTTGTCACCAGATAGGCTGTATAGGTTTTTACAGTCCGTTTGTTGTTTTTGTATTGTTCGTGTTTTTTCGTTTTATTAAAGATGTATCGTATTAACCACGCTGCATTTTGGTCCGAAATCTCTTTCGACGGAAGAAAACCGTAACACCATTGCTGTCTTTGGTTTCACCCCCACCCAGGCCGGCCGTCTAGATGTGTGAAAGTTAGTGTTTAAGCTCATGATCTATCATGTATGAAATTCATGGGTGTGTAAGCTTAAATGTTTTATTACAACAGCATTATTGCATGTTCTCTATTGTTATGTACTTGCAAATGTATCAATTGACCAATTCAGCACATTTGGGCAAACTCCTGTCAGACTTGATACAAAATATTTTGCAGTAATGTAATTCTTCACTGGATCAGTCTGAAACTTTGCATACACACTCCTGCCATCTAGTGGCCAAATCTGAATTACACATATACTCCTATTTGAAAGTAAAGCCTTTCTCTTGCATTTCAACGATGAAAAAAAATATATGCATGTTTTTTATTTGAATTCTCTTTTACCCTAATGTCATATTCCCCTACATTAATTTCACATTTCCACAAACTTCAAAGTGTTTCCTTTCAAATGGTATCAAGAATATGCATATCTTTGCCTCAGGTCCTGGGCTAAAGGCAGTTAGATTTGGGTATGTCATTTCAGGTGAAAATTGAAAAAAAGGGTACAATCCTTAAGAGGTTTTTAAGGACTAATATTGAGTTGCACACCCCTCCCCCCTTTGCCCTCAGAACAGCCTCAATTCGTCTGGGAATGGACTCCATAAGGTGTTGAAAGTGATCCAAAGGGATGCTGTCCCATGTTGACTCCAATTCTTCCCACAGTTGTGTCAAGTTGGCTGGATGTCCTTTGGGTGGTGGACCATTTTTAATACACACAGAAAACTGTGTGTATCGGTACACACTGCAGTGTTTGCAGCTCTTAAAACAAACCAGATGCCTGGCACCTACTACCACAACCCGTTCAAAGACACTTCAATCTTTTGTCTTGCCTGTTCACCCTCTGAATGGCACACATGTCCATGTCTCAATTGTCTCAGGGCTTGAAAACCCTTCTTTAATCTGTCTCCTCCCCTTCATCTACACTGACTGAAGTGGGTTTAACAACTGACATCAATAAGGGATCGTAGCTTTCAGCTGGATTCACCTGGTCAGCCTATGTAATGGAAAGAGCCGGTGTCCGTAATGTTTTGTACACAAGTGAGGCACACCAAAAGTAGGCTGCCTCACTTGCATCTTAGGTGAAATTAACCACTGCAAGCTTGAATTTTAATTGCCTTTGTGTCAATTGTATACGTGACACAAATAAGACAAAACATTAAGAGATAAAGAAACACCATAAGAGAATGCAGACTTATTTCCCAACAATGAACTCAGAGACTGTGGGACTCAATGAAAGCATCCACCAACATGAGTATCACTAACATGCCAGCAGATATGACAGCTGCCACTGGAAATGTTGCAGATGACTGTGAAGTTAGACTGGAAACTGATCCGAAAGATTGAATTAATGTTCTTAAGTATCGAGGCCAGTGCACAGAACTAGAATGAGGAGATTGTATTTATATGGTCCAGCAGCCCTGATGACCTGTGGTGCCTTATGTTCCAGATGAATCTTTACATACTGTGCTGTCTCCTCCCTATGGAAAAGGTCATCATTACATTGGTTCCTGAAAAACCCAACAGATAAGTTGCTATGTAGACCTGTTGCAATGACTTCTATAGTTATGACCTGCCTTGTCTTGGAAAGATTGTTATGAGTAATTTCTTCAGACGTATACAACTTGCTGAACCCTTTCCAATGAACTTACAAATGAAGACACCGTAAAGATGATACACTGTTTGGTTTAATAAGACCTAAAATGGCCCATCTGATACACACAGCCATGAAAATGATGGGTGATAGAAAGCTTTTGCAACAGGCAACATTTCAGGCTATTCCAAAAATATATATTGCTTACCCCTCCCATTCAGGGGACTTGATTCTGAATACTAGCTTCCACCCTTAGGTAAGCACAGCCCCAATTTATATATATTTAAATATATTTAAATATATATAAATATATATATATATATATAAATATATATAAATATATATATATATATATATGTGTGTGTGTGTGTGTGTGTGTGTGTGTGTGTATATATATATATATATATATATAAATATATATATATATATATATATATATATAAATATATATATATATATATATATATATATATATATATATATATTTAAATATATATAAATATATATATATATATATATATATATATATTTAAATATATATAAATATATATATACATATATATATATATTTAAATATATATTTAAATATATATATATATATATATATATATATATATATTTATATATATTTAAATATATATATATATATATATATATATTTAAATATATATATAAATATATATATATATATTTATATATATTTAAATATATATATATATATATATATATATTTAAATATATATAAATATATATATATACATATATATATATATATTTAAATATATATTTAAATATATATATATATATATATATATATATATATATATATATATATTTAAATATATATATATATATATATATATATATATATTTAAATATATATATATATATATATAAATATATATATATTTAAATATATATAAATATATATATACATATATATATATATTTTTAAATATATATAAATATATATATATATATATATATATATATATATATTTAAATATATATTTAAATATATATATATATGTGTGTGTGTGTGTGTGTGTGTGTGTGTGTGTGTGTGTGTGTTTTAAATTAACCCCTTATTGTCTGAGAACACACTCTCATTTACAGCAATGGCCTGGAGAATAGTTACAGTGGATGAATGAGCCAATTGGAAGCTGGGGATGATTAGGTAACCATGACAGTATGAGGACCAGATTGGGAATTTATCCAGGACACCAGGGTTAACACCCCTACTCTAACAATAAGCACCATGGGATCTTCAGTGACCACAGAGAGTCAGAACACCTATTTGACTTCCTATTTGAAAGTCAGCACCATACACAGGGAAAATGTCCCCAATCACTGCCCTGGGGCACTGAGATATTTTTTTAGACTAGAGGACAGAATGCCTCCTACTGGCCATCCAAAACCAGTTGCATCATCTGGTCTCTCATCCAGGGACCAACCAGGACCAACCCTGCTGAGCATCACAGGCAAGCCAACAGTGAGCTGCAGGGTGGTATGCTGCTGGCTATAAAGAGCTTGAACAGAAACACACAGTTTTCAACTTTTTTCAATCAAAAATATTAATGCGAATACGATAAATATACCAACAAGCTCCTGATTCACAGACTGTATTACAGTGTCTATGCTGTACATACAGTGCCTTGCAAAATAATTCATCACCCTTGGCATTTTTCCTATTTTGTTGCATTACAACCTGTAATTTAAATTAATTTTGGGGGGGATTTCATGTAATGGATATACACAAAATAGTCTACATTGGTGAAGTGAAATGGAAAAAAATGACTTGTTTCAAAAAATTTAAAAATATATAAAACTGAAAAGTGGTGCGTACATATGTGGTCTGGTGCAACCAATTACCTTCAAAAGTCACATAATCAGTTAAATAAAGTCCACCTGTGTGCAATCTAATTGTCACACGATCTCAGTATATATACACCTGTTCTGAAAGGCCCCAGAGTCTGCAACACCACAAACCAAGGGGCACCACTAAGCAAGCGGCACCATGAAGACCATAGAGCTTTCCAAACAGGTCAGGGACAAATTTGTGGAGAAGTACAGATCAGGGTTGGGTTATAAAAAAATCTGAAACTTTAAACATCCCACGAAGCACCATTAAATCCGTTATAAAACAATGGAAAGAATATGGGACCAGAACAAACCTGCCGAGAGAGCGCCGCCCACCAAAACTCACAGACCAAGCAAGGAGGGCATTAATCAGAGAGGCAGCAAAGACACCAAAGAAAACCCTGAAGAAGCTGCAACGCTCCACAGCGGAGATTGAAGTATCTGTCCATAGGACCACTTTAAGCCGTACACTCCACAGCTTTACGGAAGAGTGGCCAGAAAGAAAATACATTGCTTAAAGAAACAAATAAGCAAACAAGTTTGATATTCACCAAAAGTCATGTGGGAGACTCACCAAACATATGAAGGAAGGTACTCTGGTCAGATGAGACTAAAAACTGAGCTTTTTGGCCATCAATGAAAACGCTACGTCTGCCGCAAACCCAATACCTCTCATCACCCCGGAAACACCCTCCCCAGTGAAGCATGGTGGTAGCAGCATCATGGTGTGGGGATGTTTTCCATCGTCAGGGACTGGGAAACTGGTCAGAATTGAAGGATGGCGCTAAATACAGGGAAATTCTTGGGGGAAACCTGTTTCAGTCTTCCAGAGATTTGAGACCTGGACGGAGGTTCACCTTCTAGCAGGACAATGACCCTAAGCATACTGCTAAAGCAACACTTGAGTGGTTTAAGGGGAAAAAGCCCAGACCTCAATCCAATTGAGAATCTGTGGTATGCCATAGAAATTGCTGTACACCAGCGGAACCCATCCAACTTGAAGGAGCTGGAGCAGTTTTGCCTTGAAGAATGGCTAGATGTTCCAAGCTTATAAAGCTTATAAAGACATACCCCAGGAGACTTGCAGCTGGTATTGCTGCAAAAGGTGGCTCTACAAAGTTTTGACTTGGGGGGCTGAATAGTTATGCAAGCTCAAGTTTTCTGTGTTTGCTTAAAAATGTATATATTGTGTAAATCAAATGACACAAACCCCCTCAAAATCCATTCTAATTCCAGGCTGTAAGGCAACAAAATAGGAAAAATGCCAAGTGGGTGAATACTTTCGCAAGCCACTGTATTAGTGAGTAAAATGTACAGTTAAGTTATTAATCATATAGCAGCCTTGTATGTAGGCCTACAATACCATTTTGTCCTCAGAGGCATTCCTGTTAAGATCAACCTATCTTTTCTGATCTTACTTCACAACGGCACTACAGATTGCAGTGCCGTTAGCAGTGCCTAATACACTTGAATTTAAGTGTATTAGGATCATCAATATGCTGCTGCGATGGACTAAAAGCAGACCATGAGATGTATTAGCATAACCCTCGTCCCCTGCCTGGTAATTGATGTGCCTATGAAATTAGACAGCTCCAGCACCAGGTTCTGAGTTAAATTTGTTATTGTATCTCTCTGCAGCTTATCTCAGATGATAGATGAATGCACGTCTTCATTATTTCCTTCAGGCTCACAATCAAGTTGTCCAGTTTTGTCAAGGCTTTTCTCCTGTACTCTGATTGTCCTTTGTAAGCGAACTTGTTGAAAGGAGAAAAGAAAGATGAGAAACCCTCCTGGTAATTAGCTAGCATAGAAAGGGTTCGAGACGGATGGGGAAGAGATCATGTTTGTGGAGGACTCCCTTGGATGTGTGCATTTGAAGAAAAAAAATGCTGATCTTCTCCATGCATAGGATGAAACTTCCTTGCCAGTTGCCATACAAAGATTATCTGGAGACAACAAAGATAAATTAACTCAGCGCTCTTTAACGACTTACTACTTTTCATTTCGCTTCTTTTTTGTAATGAAAACATGTTGGAAAAAAGCTTACATTTCATCCACAATGGTTTTAGGATTACACAAATTAATATCTCAAAGTATACCCAGGGACATTTGTTTATAATCCATCAGTGACAAAAACATAATTGGATTATAATGGTGGAATTTATTTGCATATCTTACTTAATTATTAATGTTTATATGTGATGACATGAAGTTAATCTTGGAAACAAATAATATAAGTACTTTACAATCCAAAGACTGCGGTTTTATGTTCACTCTCATCCTACAAGTCATTCACACTTGCACAACAAATCAATGAAATCTGTCTATGACTTTACCTTCAATAGAAGCAAGACACAGACAAGCAAATACCCTGGAAGAATATGACCTCACGTTTCTATTCTCTGCAATGAACAAAACAAGCTAAGCAAGACAAGCTGGCATGTGACAAACAGTGAACTGTCTTGGTAACAAATGTATCTGTGGATGCGGTCAGAGACCTCAAGAGAACATGAGATTTATGATCCTTGGATAATTTACCTTGAGTTCTCGTAAACAAAATGAACAGCTAATAATTTTCGATGACAAGCATTCCCATAACATGATTCTGCCACCACAATACCCGAAAAAACAGAGGGTTTCACTCTGTTGTGCTGCACTGGATTTGACCCAACCCTGTTGTTTTTGATTTAGGCCAGAATTGTAACTTACAGTGCCTTCGGAAAGTATTCAGACCCCTTGACTTTTTCCATATTTTGTTACGTTACAGCAATATTATAAAATTCATTAAATAAATGTTTTTCCTCAGTAATCAACACACAATACTCAATAATGACAAAGTGCAAACAGGTTTTTAAAAATGTATAAAAAGTAAAAAACAGAAATACCTTATTTACATAAGTATTCAGACCCTTTGCTAACAGACTGAAAATTGAGCTCTGGTGCATCCTATTTCCATTAAGCATCCTTGAGTTGTTTCTACAACTTCATTGGAGTCCACCTGTGGTAAATTCAATTGATTGGACATGATTTGGAAAGGCACACCTGTCTATATTAGGTCCCATAGTTGACAGTCAATGTCAGAGCAAAAACCAAACCAGAAGGTAGAAGGAATTGTCCATAGAGCTCCGAGACAGGATTGCATTGAGGCACAGATCTGGGGAAGGGTACCAAATATGTTCCGCTTGGAACCACCAGGACTCTTCCAGTTTGGCTGGCCGCCCAGCCAAACTGAGCAATCAGGGGAGAAGGGCCTTGGCCAGGGAGGTGACCAAGAACCTGATGTTCATTCTGACAGAGCTCTAGAGTTTCTCTGTGGAGATGTGAGAACTTTCCAGAAGGACAACCATCTCCGCAGCACTCCAGCAATCAGGCCTTTATGGTAGAGTGGCCAGACGGAAGCCAAAGTGTTTGCCAAAACACTCTCAGACAATGAGACACAAGAATATCTGGTCTGATAAAACCAAGATTGAACTCTTTGGCCTGGATGCCACTTGTCACGTATGGAGAAAACCTGGCACCATCCCTACGGTGAAGCATGGTTGTGGCATCATCATGCTGTAGGGATGTTTATCAGCGGCAGGGACTGGGAGACTAGTCAGGCAAAGATGAAGGGCGCAAATTACAGAGAGATCCTTGATGAAAACCTGCTCCAGAGTGCTCAGGACCTCAGACTGGTTCAAAGGCTCCCCTTCCAACAGGACAACGACCCTAAGCACACAGCCAAGACAACAGCAATGCTCCCCATCCAACCTGACAGAGCTTGAGAGGATCTGCAGAGAGGAATGGGAAAAACTCCCCAAATACAGGTATACAAGCTTGTAGCATCATTCTCAAGAAGACTTGAGGCTGTAATCGCTACCAAATGTGATTTGCAAAAATGTCTAAAAAACTGGTTTTGCTTTGTCATTATGGGGTATTCGGTATAGATTGATGAGAGGGAAAAAATAATTTAATCTACTTTAGAACAAGGCAGTAACATAAACAAAATGAGGAAAAAGTCAAGGGGTCTGAATACTTTCCGATTGCACTGTATATTCCAAGTTGTCTTGCAGTATTACTTAACAGCCTTGTTGCTAACATAATGGATGATTTGAAGTGGATGTTTTAAACACAGGCTTCTGTCTTATCACTGTCATACAGACCAGTAATATGGAGGGAATGCAATGTTGTTGATCCTTTTGAATGTTCAATTATTGAGGTGGCAGCATCACGTTATGGGTATGCTTGTCACCGGCACTGACTAGGGAGTTTGTTAGGATCAAAATAAATATGTAAGGAGCAAAGCCCAAGCAAAGTGTTTGAGGAAAACTTACCTCAGTCATCTGAAAACCTAACCTTGTGATGAGGTTTTATTTTTCGGTGGGACAATTACAAAATTTGCATGCAAAAGACACACCAGAATGGCTTTCCAAGAGGTGTTTAGTGGTCTCGTCTCAGTCCTGACCTAAATATCTGTAAAATACCAGACGCAGACATTTGAATAATGGATAACTGAAAGGAGATGAAAACTTCTTACTGGGAATTACTAACCAGTAATATTAGTAATAACATTACAAACACATAATGTGGTATCCATGAGGTATTAGGCTATGGCATCATAAAGCATATATACAGTTTGTACCTCACAAGTCTGTATTACCATGATGGTGCATCAAATACATCTAATACACACTGCAATTAACTTCAGTTTACTTTGAGGTTATTCAAGCATGTAGATATGCGTTTGAATATACTGTACCAAAATGAAATAATCATGGGTGAAAACAATGTCATGCTGATACATCTTCCTGAAAGGATGGTAGAGCATGGCGCTTGTAACGCCAGGGTAGTGGGTTCGATTCCCGGGACCACCCATACGTAGAATGTATGCACACATGACTGTAAGTCGCTTTGGATAAAAGCGTCTGCTAAATGGCATATATATATTTTTTTTTAATTATTTGTGGTCCATGCTACATTTTGTCATCAGCAGATGGGCCAAAGCTGGACTTTAAATGAATT